>NC_050523.1:24445539-24450515 GCF_002922805.2 Oryzias melastigma | reverse complement strand
GCTTCCAGATGTCCAATGGGCTGAGTGACCTTAAACCCTGAACTCAGACGACCACAACACACACACTGAGATGCTCCACAGACTGAAGATCATCTGTTTTTCTGTTTGTCTTTGCTAACATGCAGAAAACAAAACACTGGTTCTGCTTCTCACATCCTCACTTCAAAATATGCAGATGCATTCAATGACGTGACCGGTTCCTGGACAGCAGCGTGATAACAGAAATCCAATCAGGCTGACATGGTTAATATGAAGTTTGCATATTCAGCACATTCACAAATAAACACAGCAGACCTCTGCCTGAATTCGTCTTTAGTTTGAAGATTCTCAGTATTTCACCACTGACATTAGAGGGAACCGAGACGTCGGACTGCAGATGGCATCTTAATCATTTCAGCACAGCTGTCGGTAACCACACTGGCTTTGTTTAAGCCCGCTGACCGATTCCCGCGTGGATATCACGCTGTGTCTCGGTACATGCATGGTTTGTCACGACCCCACCAGAGAAAAACACTAAACTGACCGCGTCACCTTGGAGATTCCTTATAATCTAAAGTCTTCTCGGTTTATGGGAGGAAATGTTTAGTTCAGGGCAGACACTGACTTCATGTCGAGAGGAAGACTGTCTGCATCCAAACCAACACGATCCTGCAGCTGAAATTCAGACTGACACACGAAGAAGGTCTAGCCGAGCGACATGCTAACGCTAACCTGAATGCAGTACGCTAACTTCCGGGCTAGCATCAGAACCAAAACACTCCGAGAGCAGCGTTCAGGCCGGTCCAGACTCACCGGAGACCGCAGTCCAGCGGGGTCGTCTCCTTCAGGCTCAGAGTCCTCACGATCACGGCAGGAACACGCCTTCCCCCGGAGCCTTCCCGCTGCTAGATCCTCAGACGGATCGATCTGTCCAGTCAGCTGATCGGTGGACGGGTGACAGCTACTTCCGGTCCCGGGAAAATGAACCCAAACACGAAAATATGCACGTGTACATGGTGCTTTTAAATTGCGGTTGACTGTTTTTATTATAATTCACGAATTTTTACCGATAAAGAAAAAATACTGTTTTATGTTGAAGTAGGACTGTTGTAAGTGGACAGACGGTTTGGATTCTATCCCTGTGGGTTTTATCCCGTTTCGTCCCACAGTTAAAAAATAATGTTATATTGGTTTGCATAAAACCGACTCTCTGAGAAGCGTTCCCGGTGGTCCTGAACAAGACACAGCAAGAACATAAATATCGTAAATATCAAAGCAAACGCTTTAAGAAAAAAAAATCGAAAGTTACAAATGGATTATTTAGCATCTGTCAATGTGTTTTGACAGCTCTTGCCATTTGAGTTTATGTGTTTATTTATTTACTTAGTGATTGTTGTCTTTTTGGTTACTGTGGATGTGTTTATTTCAGATTTTATTTTGAAATATTTCTTTGTTGACTTTGTTGTGATCTCTTATTATGAAAACATATATACTGATTATTGTTATTTATGCGGGAGAGCAAAACTACAAACTCTTTTTTTTTTCTAATGTAGCGGAAGTTCTTGTTCTGTTATTGAGTAGAACTTCCGGTAACAGGCGGCGCGTGAACACGTGTTGAGCCAGACTCCTGCAGATTCGGCTCTACCCTCGTTCGCCTCGTGTTCTCTTCGTTGTGGACACGCGCTCGCGGGACGGAGTGGACTGCTGTCACGCGGCTGTCGCGTAGATGAAAGGCTGCTGTCTGGGAACGGCCGCGCGCTGCAGAGCTAGCGGTAGCTGAGCCGTCTGACATGTGCGGACATGTTCAGTCACCGGGAATCAGCTGCTGTGGCTCGAGTCTGAACGCCTTCAAGTTTGTTTAGCGGATCGAAGGGGATCCAATGGATCATCAGTTCCCTGCGCAACTTTTCCCCTCGTTTTACAACCACGGACCTCCGGATTTAAGGCAGAAACACGGCGCGGGCGGATGGGGCAGTTATGAGCTCGTCATTCCTCAGGTGGGTCATTTACCGGCTGATGCACACGTGACCGGCGGCTACTGCAATGCCACAGGTCAGACCGCTGTGTGATCTGCGTGTTCTGTCATCTCTAGAACACGATTAACGTTTCCCGCGTGGAGCTGTTACAGCCTCCTCTCAGAGCTCCGTCCTCTTCATCTATCATTCATATTCCTGGACCACAGGTGTTCGATTCCAGGGAAACGTGTCAGGACTTTGGGTTGATCTTTCCCTAGTCTGTAACCAAAACCCAGTAGCAGCCGCACAGCCTCACTTACCTTTAACAAATACTAGAAACACCTTCTGGGATTTATCGTGCTGTCACTTTTATGGCATATATTATAGAACTTTGTCATTGTAAAAACCGAAATTCAGAGAGAAAATATGTTAAATTGAAATATAACATTATTTATATATATTTATATATATATATATATATATATATATATAATATATTTCATATATATACACTTTTGACAAATGTTGCAAATGGGCTCAATGACGACCTCTAGTCATAAATGACCTTTCCCTTGTGTCTACATTGGATAGAAACAGATAGTAATTGGTTTAAGATCCAACAAAAAGTGTTCAAATGTATACACTATCATCTAGTAGTACAGGCCAGGGGTGTCAAACTCAATCACACAGGGGGCCAAAATCCAAAACACACCTTAGGTCGCGGATCGAACAGGATAAACATTTATTGAACACTCTAGAACTACATTTTTAAAACTTTAAAAACATAATTTTCAACACAACTATGAATAAAACAGGCAGGAATATTATTCCGTAATAAATCAACTTAAACCTTAAGGGAATGTTGTTGTTGACGGTTTCAAGATTGGAACCCCCCCCCCCAAGCAAAAAATTGCCATTTTGTCATTTCTAGTGCTGGTCCATCTCAAAAATGTTTTGTTTACCTGGATTGAATAGTTTTGGGTTAAAAAAAAAGCGTTATGGGCTCCAAGTGGGATTCGATCCCAGGAGCTTTTAATTACAAGGTCTATTGCTTATGCCGCTCCGCCATCTAGTGGATAGTAAAAGTACTGCAAGTTCAAAGTCCCATTTAACAAAGACTGTCTCCATAGTGAATACATGTTGACTGTTTAAAAATACAGACCCCACCCACACACACACACACACACCCCAAGCAAAAAAAATGCCATTTTGTGATTTATAGTGCTGGTCAACCAGGTCTCCAAATAGTCATCATTCTAATTTATTAAACAGTTAGCTCTATGTACGAACAAATACATAAATACCAAACTAATGTTGATAAGTATGTTTAATAATAACCCTTCTTAGTATTGTTATATTCTTGGCGAGAGCTAAAGCAGGGTGGTACATGTGGCTCTCAGGTATCAGAGCTCTGGTTTAGAACATGTGACCACCAGGGAGAAACTCTGTCCTCTTTGAGGATGAGAATAGAACCACTGCAGAACTGCTGAACCCACTTTGATTCATCAAATCCTCACAGTGTTTCCATTCAGGATTTGATGGAAACAGACATGGATTTGTCAAACTTTCATTCTGAAGCTGTTTTAGTTTTTGCACAACTGAGGGAAGATTGAGCCTTCATTAATACAATTATTGATTTTATGTAAACTGTCAGAAAAACTTGTGAATAAAAACTACAAGAAACTGCTTTAAACACCTTATCATCAGTAAATCAATGTGTATTTTCTCCTGAATGTTTTTTTAATCACATCCTGACACAACTAGATCAGTTCAGCAGAGCACCTTCACTGAGAGTGCATCCTCGCAGCTCTGCTGTTTGATTCTCTCCACATTGGACAGGAAACCTTCTGCTGTGAAGACACAGTCTGAGCTTTGCTGTTCTCTGCTGTTCGGCGTGTTTTCAGGAAGGGGCGGGTCCTGGCTCCAGCTGGACCTTTACCTCCAGACACCAGGTCAGCGGGGAGACGTGGCTCCACGGCGAGCCTGTGCCCATCCCGCTCCTGTCTCCCAGAAGAGGTGAGCTGCTTTCTCCTGAAGGAGCGGCTCCTTCTCTGCTTTCTAATGAGGAGTTAACATGTGGAGATTGAAGCTCTGCTGGGACAGGCAGCATTCCAGTGTGTTCTACCATCTGAAAAACATTTCTGTTCTTTAGGGCTAATATTAAAATAGTCAGCGACTAAGTTAATAGTTGATTAGTCGTTACTTTATATTATATGGAGTCAGAGTGTAGTAAAGTTGAACAAAGTTGTGAGCGTTCAGCAAAAAAAAATACTTTTTTATATTTGAGTCAGTAAGACCAAAACTTTATCTTTACTGAAAAATAGTTCCTTGTTTTAGATTCTGACCTCATTTGATTTAATCTTGTTTTAATACAAGAAACTAATGAAGGACAGAGGCTGCAGGATTTGTGAAGATTAATAAACTATCATCTTAATTGTCTTTTTTTTTTAGTTAGTTTAAAGCTAATGATGGACAAGATGTGTTTACATCCACTCTGCAAATGACCCAAATAGTCGACTTATCAGAAAAATGATTGGTGATTAGTCGATATTAAAACAATCATTTGTGGCAGCACTAAATATGGAAGACTGATCATTGGAAACTCGCTGTTACAGAGCAGCTTTATCTAATAGTTTTCTGGGGAGTTTGGGCAAATCATAGAAAAGTCCCACTCTGATCATCTTTGATCTATTTCCTAAGTGTACCAGTGATCTTTTCATTAGGATTACGCCGATGAGCTGCTTTTCTCTTTCACAATCTACTGGAATTGTCATGTTAACAGTTGAAAAGTTACAGAGAATCAAAGAACAGAAACACAGGAGCTCCAGTCTTAGCATTTATCTTTTCTTGAGTATAAGACCGTTTTTATATGTTCTTTTCCTTTCAACTTTTGTTTCAGCTTTTCTTCCACCTGAAACGCCTCCAGGTCCAACAGACTTCACCGAGCACGTAAGGAATAAAAGCTTCAGATGGTTCCATTTCTCAGAACATCAATGAAACACAATGAATTAAGTTAGACTGACATGTTAATTCCCCTCAGTG
>NC_050523.1:24417406-24444540 GCF_002922805.2 Oryzias melastigma | reverse complement strand
ACTAGAGGTGCTATGCTAGCTTGTTTCTAACACAAAGTCAGACGCCATATTGAATTGGTATAAATGATAATAATACAAACAGATCTGGAAAAACTAGAATGTGACTTTTCACTACTAAATTATTTCTGTCAGCTGTCAGGAGAACTTCTAGAAAACATTTGAACAAGATCTGAGTGAGTTTACTCTCAATAATGAACGTTTAGACTGATCTAGTCTATTCAAAGTCAATGACAGCTTTAGACTTCACACTGTTTCCATGTTTTCTGTCAGGACCATCGGATCTTTATGTTTATGGAGGATGATGGTGGTATTTGTATGTGTTCGACCTCAGATCAGACCAGACGACCTGCTGGTAATCAGATTACTAAGTGGAGAAAAATAAACTAACCAGGATTTCCTCAGTAGGGAAGAGTGAAGAGTCCATCAGTGCTGAATCTCCATGTGGCAGGCGGACTGGAAGACCGTCTGCCCGCTGTCGCGTTGGTACCTGAGTCCTTCTGATAGAGGCTGGGTGGATCCAGTTGTAGAAAGGGAGCCCCCAGCCTAGTGTTGCTGCCCTCCCTGGGTGAATTTACCCCGCAGCGTTGCGTCGCCACCAGCTCCAGCTTTAGAATAAATCCTGGCCGCTGCGTGCTTTAAAGTGGGTGTCGCCTGGACCTCGCCGCTCCTCGCCGTGGATGGAGTGCTGACTGAGTCCTCTCTCTCGTCTGTAGGATCACCAGGACCGGTGCAGCTTTCGACCGGGCTGCACTGCTCTCAGTCAGATCAGACCATGTCAAGCTGATCGGGGGATGGACCGGCCCATTTACAACAGGCGCTAGCGGTCTACGGCGATGTTGGCTATTCACCGATCAATTCATAAACACAGACTGAGGAGTCTAACAGATTGTGTTTCCTATGTAATAATGTATTTATTTTTTAAAAATTTGAAATGTCGTTCATTTGTTGCACTTTGTACAAAAACAATAATACCATAACCTGGAATTATTTTTCTGATGATCAGTTCTTTCCTAAAATTGGACCAAAATGAATCGTCTTCTAATCATTTTGCTGTCTGTTAAACCATGTCTCATTGTTTGTATACCAGTCCAATATGGCGTCAGTCTTTACTATCTTGGACAACAGTAAAAAGCCTGTGTGTCATCTCTAGTGATATTAGCCTCTAGTGATTGATCTCATTGGTTTTTTCATGCTCATTCTGACTCTTAACGCAGTACCTCAGACTTCCATGGAGTGGCGCTGCAGTACCAGCAGGAGAGCGATGTCTGCGTGGACGCCAGCAGCAGGAAGCCCCTGAGCTTCCAGCTCAAAGCTCCCATCAGACAGATCAGCTGCACATCCCTCTTCAGTGACTGTGAGAGCACGGAGAGCGTGGTCTTCAGGAGCGCCAGCGCCTGCTCACCTGGACGTGTCTGTTGTCTGCAGGTTGTGCCGCCGTGCGCTCGGATCACCTCTGTGGCGTTTGGAGGTTCAGTGAAAGAAACGAGCCACGTTTGCTGCAGGTGATCAACACCAGCGAGCTCTCAACCTGCATCAATGTCAGGTTAGTGACGAGAGCAGCCTCAGATGAACCCCACGGAGGTCCAGGTCCCATTCTGTCCGTGTCTTCAGCCCTCATGTTTTAGGGGAAGTTCTGGTAGCAAGTGAGAGTGGAGCTGCAGACCTGTGGACTGTTGGCAGAGGGTGAGTCCTGCTGAGCGATCAGCCTGAAGCCCCCGTGAGAAGCTGAACTGGGTTCATCAGGTTTCAGAAGGTCCGAGTGGAGGACAGCAACCTGTACTTCAACGCCAAATCCCCATGGAGATGGTGCGAGTTCTCAGCTCACCCAAGAGTGATGCTGTACGCGGACAGGACGGGGGCGGAGCTCACTGACATGAGGGTGAGTCTGCGTATAAGTTTCTATCACAGCATCAAGGGAGGGGCTAATGTGTCGTCTCTGGAGGTATTTTTATGAATCCAGTTCTGTTTATTGGAGAAACTATCCCCAGCTTGTTTTTAACAGTTCTTCATGAAGGCTTCTGTAGTAGTATTTACATCAATAGTTCCATCATTATAGGAAGCAGAGGTCTTTGTTGTCCTTTTGCATAAAAAACCCTCCCATTCAAAGACCGCATGTTTGTGCAGATCGCTTTATATTCATTTAAATACCAAAAATCATGAACTTTTTCACAGTAGGGCTGCAATGATTAATCGACTAATCGACTAATTTAATCGTCGATTATTTGTTACTTTATATTATATGGAGTCAGAGTGTAGTAAAGTTGAAAGTTAAAATGAAATTCTGCTAGCAATTAGGACTATTTTGGCATTTATTACGATTTTTTTTGGCTATTTTGGAGTTTAGCTAATATTTCAGCTACATGCTAGCTATTTTGGCTAATTTAGGATTTTTTCAGTTTTTTAGGATAATTTGGCATTTGTCTAATTCTAACTGGCTGTTAGCTTCAACAATTTCAGCTATCACTCTGATTCTGATCAGCTGATTCACGGACAAAAAAACAGTTTATTCACATTCAAAAGCGTGAAAGCTGATAGTTCTGAAAAGGTTTTAGAATATCATTTTGAAAGGGTTTCCTAAAGTTTAAGAAATTTACGCTTTCGCAACCGGCTAAAGTTACGATTTCGGCTTCTAGGTGCTGATTGATTCTGACGCCGTCTATTGTGTGACCAGAGGACCCTCCTTTTAGGAGCTCGCCACGCTAACGGCTTTCATTATCTACAACTTCTAATTCCAACATTTTTCCCAAGTAGCTTTCCAGTGATGCTCAAGGAGATAGATAAAAATCCTTAGGAGTTTAAATTTGTAGCTGGTACCAAAAGTGACTTTTGAGTGTTTCCAAACAAAATGGACCCGGTAGGCAGAACCAACTGGTACAATTTCTGGTCCATTCCATTTTTCTATGGACCTACAACCATCTAACCTTGTTGTAGGTCCATAGAAAAATGGAATGGACCCGTTTGGGCGGAGCTTCTGTCATCACATGATGTAACTCATTGACTGGTGGGAAGTTTTTACAACAACAGGAAGCGTCTGACCAGCACTTTACCCGACTCAAGATCCAAACCCAAAGTTTTGTCCTCTTCATCTGGGTTCTTCTTCACCCCCAAAACCTTTTTGCAAAGAAGATTCAATTCTTTACTACAGTATTCCCCCTTTATTGCAGAGGTAGGGACCGGAGACACGCCAAATCCACAAATACAGAGACACCCCTCCTCCTGTCTCATCCCACCCCCCGCGGCCGGAGAATGTCTGTTACCGATCCAGACTCATCAGAAACACTTCTGATCTGCTTTGTAAAATATTTATTGAAGAACATTGGAGTATTGATCAACATGAAGAGTTTTTTTTCTTTATAATAGACTGTTCTGCAGCGTAGAGGCCGGCTTCATCCAGAATAAACACCTGATCTGGATTAAAATGATCCTCCGCGGTTATCTTTTTCATTTTCCGTCTGTTTCTGAGTCAGATGATGCAGCTTCTCTTTCACTGTAGTCGCACCGTTTTGACATCATTGTTCTACACCCACATGCGCTTTGATGGTCCAACGCTCAATGGAAACGCTCACTTGAATAACCCGGACCGTTCTAAACCGGCCAGGAGGGGACTGGTCCGGTCCGGACTGCTCAGTGGAAAAGAGGCATAAGTGTACTTGCTGTATACTAATTTATTTGAGTTTTTGAGTTTGACTGGGGGACATTTTTGCTCAGAGACACAGTAAGAAAGAATTGAGTCCTTGCAGTCCAGGACTTCTACAGGACTGAATAATCACATTAATGCTTGTGGGTTTGGAGGCTTTTGATGTTTTGTGTCAACTGTGATGTGAGATGGAAGATGCAGCTGGAGCCACAGATCTCCTTTTAGATGGAGC
The DNA here is from genome assembly GCF_002922805.2 of Oryzias melastigma. NCBI lineage: Eukaryota > Metazoa > Chordata > Actinopteri > Beloniformes > Adrianichthyidae > Oryzias > Oryzias melastigma. The sequence goes on along the minus strand of NC_050523.1, from coordinate 24,440,671 downwards.
CAGAGAAGCAAAAGCTTACAAACCTCAGCCAGCAGTCTCTCCTGCTTAAATTCTCTCATGGTTTAATGTCATTCTACCTGTGACAATGACTATCAAAGATCTGTCCCCCCCCGTCTGCAGGTCAGTCCGTCCTCCAGCAACACGCTGTTCCGGATCAGCAGCACCTCTGAGTGTCATAGAGGAGAGCGGCTCATCCTGTCCAAATATCTGGGAGACGTTCACTCCTTCCACCACCTCATCACCACACAGGTTCCTCCGCTCATCAGGATCTTTATATTTCTGTGTCCACAGGCTAAAGTTTTCCAGTATCTGCTTTATGAACAGGTTCTGGGTTTCCTCGCCATTGACTAAACGTATCTGACAGAAGAGTTCTGTGATCTTCTCTGTTCTCCCTCGAGCTGCAGCTCTGTTTGCGTTCAGCTCGTCTTCTGTTTTTTGTCTGTCAGTACTCTGCCTACATCCTGGACGAGCGTTTCCCCTGCGTTCCCATGCTCAAGTGGGACCACATGATGGCGTCTCCCCCCTTGTTTTGTCACGTCGCTCGCGGCTCAGAGTCTGCAGCTGCCAGAACCACTAAAGTCCTGCTGGGCTCCCACAGCTCCCAGGAGACGGTTCTGCTTCAGTACTCGGGTCAGTGCGTCTGCAGAGGGCGTTGGACTTTACTGGGACCAGTTCTGAGTCCATTCAGAACTCTGTTGTGTTTACACTTACATCTATCTAATACTTGGTCATATTTCCAATTCAAATTTGTTTTTGAGAATAGTTTTGTAGCAGTTTAATCTGAAAAGGCGGAGCTTGTGTTTTCTTAGGCTTTATTGATTACTATGAAAGTATTTTTCTGCCACGCAGTCACAGGAGCTGGTAGAACGGTTTCATGAACTGATGTATCAGATACAAGGAAAGATTTTCTCCTCTGAGTCGATGGTTGGAAGCATCTGTGTGTCTGTCCAGGAGGCAGAGCAGAGGCCAGTGTGAGTCGAGGTCCTCCTCAAGCTCTCCTCAGACCCAGAGACAGTCTGAAGCACCTCCCGGTCCAGATCCCTCACCGGCTCAGAACCACATCCAGCAGGCTGTCTGCACCTGCTGCAGGTATGAGGAGGAACTCTCCATCATCATCACTGTGACTGAGTTCTGAGGCGCAGGATTACTGCTGTTGTGAAGCTGGGATTGGTGGGACTTCTTCATGAAGCTTTGGGGAGAAATGAAGGATTCTTGGTGTCCAATGATGCAGGCGTCACACTGAGCCAAAACACGGTCTGTAATGACAAACGAACAATAGTTCTCTTCTCTGCCAGGAAGGGGATGTCAAAGCTCCTCATATAACTGAATGAAATTAGCAGCACTAATATAAACTCTCAAGAATTCACATTTGAACTAAACCATCAGTGGAAATCATTCCTGTTGACTTGTAGTTCAGTTCCTTTTATAAATCATTTTCCATGGAAAAACAACCAAACACTAGAACAGTTTCCTTCAGGGGAAATTATTGGAGTAACGGATCACAAGCCACGGTGCGGCACAGAGCAGTGCCATGTTTTACTGATGAAGCATAGAAATGTGCTTCCAAGCACAGAGAGCTTTAAGCAGGTGTGGCAGCATGTTAGTAGGAAGTATGCAAACAGCTGCACCTCAGAGCCGTGTTTTGACCAGAGCCTGGCATCACACTGGTTGGTTGATGTGCTTTCCACACCCATTTCAAAAGGACTACTGAGCAGTTCAGACCTGCATCTCTGGGAAACTCCCGCTGAGTCCTTCCCTGCTGTCTAGACTTTTTTCCACGCGCAGCTTAAAACATCTCAGACTAGTTCTCAATGAAATCATCTCCAGACCCAGCTGTACCCTCAGAATTCTGAACATAGTCTGCAGTCCTGGATCACTGTTTTCTTTTTAGATGTAAAGATGTGACCTAACTCGCTCCTTTCGTCTGTCCAGGACTGACCTGTATCATAAGTAAAGCAGGAGGAGGACCTGAGGAGCACATGTGTGTCCTGCAGCTGACGGAGGCAGGAGATGTGTTTTGTCAGACACTGGAGCTCCAGCTCCAGGGCTGCAGCACATCAGCAGAGCGCTCCCCTACGGAGGCAGCCTCAACGCCACCAAGAAGACCAACTGCAGCCCAGCCACCAGCAGCGCCGCTCGTCTCAGACTCCTGCAGCGATGAGGACATATGTGAGCCAACTCAGGCCATGAGCTCCCAAACGGCTGTCCCAGAAACTCCAGAAGGAAAGCAAGGCTCTAAGAAGCAGTTTTCCGATTCCTCCTCTGAGTGCTCGGAGTACGAGAGCAGGAGGAGGAAGCTGAAGCGGATGCAGCTGCAGGTTTTCTTCAACGACGAGCCAGAAATGAATGAAGAGAGAGCCGCAGATGCAGACGGAGCTGAAGGGGAGGAAGAACATCACAGTGAAGAGGCTGATGAGACCAGCAGCTGCACTCCTGCTCAGCAGCAGAACCCAGCAGAGCTCAGCAGCAGAACTCTGATGACATGGAAACTCTGGCTCCAGAAACTGAGGCAAAGAAGTTGTGAGGAAAAGCCCCGCCCCCAGTGGTACAAGCATTTAACCACCAACACCAGAGGTCTGCTGTGTCTGCCACAGTCTGGTTCTAGAGAACCAGCAGAGAAGGAGCGAGTGGAAAGTCTGCAGCAGAAACTGCTGTCATGCATGCATGAACGCTCACTGCTGCTGCACAGCCCCGTCTCTGAAGACCTCAGGGTGCCTGTGCCAGAACTGGTCAACACGGACGATTGGACGGATCCGCTCAGCCAACGACTGACCCTGTCCTGGCAGGGTGAGAGCGCGTGGAAGGCATGGTGGGAGGAGGAGCTGGGGTTAAACCGAGATGCCAAGATGCAGAGTCTGAGGAGGAAGAGGAGGAGGCAGAAGGAAGCCAGGAGAGCTGCAGGTCAGCAGTGGGAGCTGAGCCACAGCTTCACCTCCTCCTGCAGCAGCCAGTCCCAGCTGGATGACTTCTCAGACTCCTCTATGCCGAGTCAGAGGCAGTGGTCTGACTCCGAGGGTGCTGGGGTTCTGTCCCGGCTGGCTAAACGTATTCAGGATGAGAATCAAGGAGGTATCTTTGACGCTGATGCTCCAGGTCCCACCCCCTCCGCCACACCTAAGAGACCTAAAGACACACAAAGTGAGCTGCAGGTTCCCGACCAATCCCAGACCCCGTCTCTGTCCCAGACGAGGAGCTATGAGGTCACAGCAGCCGGTCAGAGGAGGAAGAGACCCACACAGGACCACCTGAACGCTCTGTTTCCAGCACAGGTGAGGGTCTTCGTCTGTCACAGCACAGGACGCTGATTCAGATGCCTTCACCACACTCAGACATTCCTGATGTTGAAGTTTCCACTAAATGTAAAACAGTTGGCGTGTGAGTAAATATCAGGTCCTGATTTTTGGCTGGCTCTTGTATGAAGGAGACAAAGTTCTAGAGATGAAAGTCAGATTAAAAAAAGATGAATCAATTTTTTTATTAGATCTCTGTTTTCCAATTACGTGTGGTCATTTCTATGCTGATGGACCGCTGCAGTGTTTATGGAAACGGAAGACAGAAAGAAGGTCAAGAGATTTGATGGTGAATGAAGGAGTTTTGTTAAGAGGACAGAAGACGGCAGATAGAACTACAGCGAGATGCAGGTGGAGGTGATGAACAAAGACCTTAAGAGGACCTGGACGACCAGGACAGAGAGTGGATCTGTACAGATGGAAGGTGTTGACAGTAGGGCTGCCATGATAAGACGACTAATCAACAACCAGTAAACTATTAAAATAGTCAACTAGTCGATTAGTCGTTATTTTATATCATATGGAGCTGGAGTGTAGTAAGTTGAAAGTTATATTGGCATTCTGCTAGCTTTTTGGACTATTTTGGCATTTATTATATTTTGGAATTTAGCTTATATCTCAGCTACATGCTAGCTGTTTTGGCAAATTTAGGCTTTATCTCCATTTTTTAGGATAATTTGGCATTTAAATAATATTTTAGCTGGCTATCAGCTTCAGTGTTTTCAGCTATTAGCTTCAATGTTTTTAGCTATCAACATCAGCGTTTTTAGCTATCAATTTTACCTTTTTTAAACAACAACTTGTGCGTTTTCTGCTACTAGCTTCAGTGATTTCAGTATCAACTTTAGCGTTTTAGTTGGTTTCAAGCTAATGATGGCTAAGATGTGTGCTTTACATCCAGTTTGCACACAGCCTGATTAGTCGACTGATTGGAAAAAATAGTCCGTGATTAGTCGACTAAAATAATCGTTTGTGGCAGCCCTATTTGACAAGTTCTACAAGTGTGATGGAAAAGATGGAAGGAGAACTTTTGAAGAACTGATGAAAGAGTATGGCGTTACATTTCTACCAAAGGTCCCCCATGTGCGTATATCAGACTCCACGTGTGCAATGAACGTTCCACGGGCGCAGTTCTGCCTCCTTCAGGGCTCCTGCAGTCCTACCACACCGGTCCACGCATAACAACTCCTGCCAGAGAAAACATAAACCTGCGTGTGATTGACCACTTATCTATTGGCCCCGCCCCATTAGCGTTGCTAGGGCAATACTGAGGCCATAACTGGATCTGGTTTTTCAAGGTAAAATAAACAAAAACATGTAAAAATGACTATTTCATACAATGATAATTTTCTAAACTATTGAAGAGAAACAGATCCATTCTTTGCCTTTCCAATAAAGTATTGAATTGAAAACGGAACAAACAGACAAAGAGCTTTTAAATTCGATATTTTAATATGTCTGACACCAAACTACTTCCACTCCACCCATAATGAATGTTTAAATTCATTTTCTAAGAGTTCCTCTTTTCGTGTTTTCCTCACCCCGAGATACAACACTTTTCTTAGGAAATGAATTTAAACATTCATTATGTGTATGCTTCATTTTTTAAAAATGGAAACATCCGAAATGATTCGTTTACTACAGAAGTTTAGAAATTGATTAATAAATAAAGCAGTCCTTTTTCCCTCTCTTCATTTTTAGTTTTCATTAGAAAAATGAATGCCAGCGGGTATTTTTGGGTTTTTTATTTTTTTCCTTCAATGGTAAGTTTCACACGGGTGTGCAGGAGAAGCTCCACGAGCGCACAGTCTTCCACCACCTAGTTTTAGGAGCGTGACCCCGGGCTCACACGACTACCGTCACAGCTCAGGTGTGATGCGAGAGCGGTCTAGCTACAGCCGATGGCTCATACTAGCTACAGGTTGGCTCCAGCTTCAGGCTCTGCTGCCAACCTCGCAAAACTCCGAACTCACATACGTTCACGCTAACCCCCCCTTTATTTGCTGCGGTTCAGCTGCGTCTTACGGCGAAATTTGAACCAAACGAAGCGGAGACCTGACTGCAGACGCAAGACGTGAACGCCTGCAGTGGGATTTCATCTCACACTTTTAAAGTTACGTAAAGACTGCGTCGCTCACATCAGAGCTGTAACGCTAGCGGTGTGAGCCTGGGGTAAAAATGTGTTCTCAGGAAATCCCCAGAGGTCACAGGAGCATAAGAATACTCCCTCGAAGTGGAGAAGAGGTTTCAGGAGTGCAGGAGTAGAGGAGCGGGCGTGGAGACCGTCCTTCGCCTGTGGAATGTTCATTGTATGCGTGGAGTTTGATTAAAGCTCGTAGGAGATTTTGGGTGGAAATTTAAAAGATAAACCTAAACCCCCCTGGGGGAGCAGTGAGCTGCAGACAGAGCTGCACTTGGGAACCATTTGTGGTACGCCCTGATGGAAGACGTTTGGAGCAAAATGTTGAGCAGATCTCCAGGTTTGGAAAGCAGTTGCTCCAATGTACTTTCCTGAGGCCGGTGTGCATGCAGCATCATCATCATCAGGGAAATGTTGCCGTGTGTGTTTGTGGACTTGTATGTAAATGTTCTGAGGATTGTTGTGCTTGTACTCACTCTGGTTCTTGATATTTATAGGATCATCCATCTGAAACGGAAACCGCCGGACATGAGCGGCCCTCGTCCTCTCAGCTGCGCTCTCTGCCGGCCTCTCTGGGAAGCACCAGGCCGGTTCCGTCCAGAAGTCCTTTCTCGCCCATGGCCTCCTCCCAGCTCCTCTCGCCCTCCCGGGGGTCACAGAGACAGCTGAGGCTGTCACAGTCGTCCCAACCAAAGAAGAAGAGGCCCCAGATGGGATTCTGATCTTTCCAGCTCACAGCAGAAACTCTTTGAGTCCATCTGGAGGATTTTTGATCTGTTGTTGTGAACAGTGAAGCTGCTGACTGGATCTGATCAGAGACTCTTTGGATTACCACGATGAATCCGCTGAAAGAGGAAGATGCTCTGCAGACTGTGGTAGGACTGAAAACTGTCTGTGAGCTTCTTTGTATTTTCAGGTCATCAAACAGAGACATTCCTCAGGGAGAGCCTGACTGTTGTCTTCTGTTCACTCTCACTGCTCAGAAAAAGTTCTTCCATGTTTTAAACAGATGCGTCACATTACCAGTATGGTTGTTTTCGTTTTATAAGGGCAGATGCCGATTAGTCTGAGTTAAAAAAAGGCCTATAGCCATTATTTGAGTCAATATCTATTTGCAATAAAAGAGAAAATATTGGCATCAAAATTTAAAATAATGAAATCAACAACAATTAACTTTGTTTCTTTAAAACAGTAATCAAAAAAGCAAATGAGTAACTCATAGGAGTGCGGAGTAACAAGCTCAGGAGCATATTTTAGTCATTTTAATGTTAAATAAACAGTTCCCTCAACGATTTCATTGTAAACAAAGTAAAACTTCAACATTAAATGACTGATCTCTGTGCACATGGAGTTCCTTGGCACCGTCACATGTCGTATAATAAAAATAAAAATGTTAGACTATAAAATAGTTCCCTGAAGTTTATCAAGTCTATAAAACGGCTCACGCTGGGCTTTTTTCCTAGAACAGGGAGGATAATCATTCATCTTGAATGTGCGTTTGCATTCATGCATTAAAACTGACATGCAGAGGTCTGATTGTGTGGTTTGCATAACCATTCAGACTGCAGGACGAAGGCAGAGCGGCTGCACCAGAGCCAAAATAACCAGTTCAGCATCTACCCCAGACCGAACCCGAGGTGTTCAGAACACAAATACTGGTCGATTTCTGAGAAAGCCCAGGCTGAGTGGACTGAAAGGAAAAGGGTTTTTGTTTCAGGTTTTCATGTTGAACTCCTCCCTGAGTGGAGTTCCAGCTGTTCCCTCAGGATCAGCTGATCGTTTCATGTTTACCTCGTTCATAGTTGTCAATAAATGTGTGTGTGGACTGTAAAGGACTTTTGGTCTCTGGAAAAACGTGCCATAAAAGTCTCTTTAAAGTCAAATGGAAACTGATGGGTTTGCTCCATAAACTGTTTCTGTTTTACTTGAAGAAAAGAAGGAGACGGTAGATTAAAAATAGTATTTTTATATTTTCTGTTTTTGGTGACAAAAAGGAATAAATAAGTTAATATCTACAGAGAACTATAAACAGTTTTTTTTGTACATCATTTACAGTTTTACACATTTTTCTATGAACATTTTTCAAATTTTTTAACTTTTTTTGATACTGTTCCAGCATTATTTCTCTGAACAGTTTCAGAGATTTTTCAGCTACATCATAACATTGGCATGTTGAGACTAAAAGCACGTTCATACAAACACATCCACAAAAACGGGTTCCACCATTTCACTCAAAAGAAAGGGTTCTAAAATAATGTGCAAATGAAACAGCGAGACAGGCGTCTGCCGGAGCACGGCGCCATCACCTACAGGCCGACACCAGGAGAACGCCTTCAACCAACAGTCTGACAGTCAGAACAGTCATCAAGAAACATTCGATTGAATAGTTTTGGCAAAGGGTCAAATGTAGAGCCAGCAGTCTAATGTGTGACTGAGGCAGACCAGAGCACATCTTGGTGTTCTTCACTTGTGCCTGAAGAAGTTTCCTGGAATGTGACAACTCTACAACCAGGACGACACGCAGCTGCATCAAGCTGTGCTTATAGAAGACACTGAAAGAGGGCGGGGTGGGGGGTCGGCTCGGGCCGGCAGCAGCTTCAGGCGTGGAGGTACTGCTGGGCCTTCTGGCGGTGGAGGTGAAGCGGGAAGTAGGGTCCCTCGGCGTCGCTGCCCAGAGAGCTGCTGAGAGACTCCTCCCCTGAGCTCATCATGTCCTCGCCCGAGTCCTCGCTGCAGCACACACAGGGAGAGGGCCGTCAGTTTTTAAAACAGTAAAGATGATGAAAAGAAAGTGACCTATCAGGCAGTTTTTGGTTTGATCAGCTGACTGAGTGCTGTCAGCTGGATCTACTGTTTTTTCCTCTTTTTGTTTGTGTGCTGTGACTTTGGCTGAGGCCAGTGTGTTGCATAACAGCACGGCGTCATGTGATGAAATGGAAAAAAGTGTGTCAAGGCGGCGGGGGTTTGGCTGATATCTCATGACAGGAGGTGGGAGGGGCCCGGCAGCAGTTTCTGCTGTTTGAGTGTTGCCCCGGCGATGACGCACTGGGTGTGTGTGTCTGCTTTTCCAGGTGTGTGTTATTGGTGTTGTTTTGAAGCACAGCTGACACCCGCCTCACCTCTCGCTCTCGTCCCAGCAGCCCTCTGGAATGGTGGGCAGCTCCGGCACCGTGCGGTGGCTGTGCAGGTTCTGGGCGGTCCGCCGCGACACGATCCACTGCAGCTTCCTGTGGTTGGGTTTGCTGCACTCAGGGGAGGCGTACTCCGACAGGCACCGGGCCACTCGCTCGCTCCACAGCAGCAGCTCGCCATCTGCAATCTGATCGCAGCGAAAAAATGAGGTCACTAAAGGCGTTTGGCCCCGCTGTCCTGCAGCCTGACCGACATGAGCGTGGTTACTTAACGCTCAGTAACCTGACTCCTGCTTTACCCTGCAGTCTCTGTTTCCTGACTGTAGGCAGTAAGGCTCTGCACAAACTCGTTTTCCTGTCTGTTCCAGGAAAAAGTCACTTCATCTAAAGAAGCTCTTGAACAACAAACAGCCCATAGACTGTTGCTTCCACAGCAGCAGTGACCAGCACGTCAGTGATGCTTCGTTTATTATTCTTCCACAGGTGTTACTTTCCCTCCCTGGATAAAGAGTAAAAGCACCTGTCAGAATGTGACCCACCTTCAGGTGTCTCTGGATGTGATAGGTGATCTCCAGCATGTCCTCTGACCGGATGGCTTCAACCTCCTGCTTCAGCAGGGACAGGGCCAGGACAGACGGCTGGACAGACAATAACGCCACATTTTTAAAATGCTGAGCTTGTTCTGGCAGGTTTGATGAGCTCTTTTCTGGGAGCAGGGTTTCTGAGAAGTCTCACCTTAGCTTTGGAGAAGGAGATTCTGCACAGACAGGCTTTGAGTTGAGCCTCCAGCTTCTCCAGACTCAGAGTCTCCTTCCTGTTCATCCAAACACATCTCATTACTTTGTGACCACTGGCTGAACTATTCGAGGTCAGAACACAAGCGGAGATGATGTTCTCCTGATTTCTTCAAACTACTTTAATGTCCAAACCTGCATTAGCAGTTTGTGTTTGGGATTTCAGCGTTATGTAAGCGTGAGATATCAGTGTCAGCTGCAGCAGACAAATAATCTTATCTGTGTACTTTAGTCAGACGGTGGCCGCTGCCCTACAGGTTTCTCCTATAAAACATCTGTTTCTTCACATTTAAATATATTACAAAAACTAAGCAGAAATAAGTTGTGATGAATCCTGTTGAAAGGCTTTGCTGGACGATCCTCACCTGTCACTGCAGTAGGAAGCTGTGATCTGGTGGTACAGGTGCAGGAAAGTTAAGGCAGTGATGGCTTTGGACTTGAAGTTGAGCTTCTCTGCTACGATCTTCTCCATGCGGCTCAGGTCGGACACGGTGAACCTGCACTGTCCGATGCGGATGAGCTCGTCCGTAGGTGTGAGGTTGCACTCCTCCTCTGTCACCTTGGCAGCCATGTGGAGGCAGCTGAGGCTGATGCAGGACAGGTGCTTCGGCTGGATCTGTCATGAGATGAAGACAGATGAGCAACAGTTCTAAATAGATTTGTTTTTAAGGAGGAAAGTACATCAAAAACTAAACAGGCTAGAGTTTGTGGGTCGTACCCTCATCATAGCCAGGAATCTGTCCAGCAGGTTAACAGCCAGAACAAAAGTCTGTGTGCTGTAATCAAAGAAGCTCGTCAGACTCCAGAGATCCTCCACTTTGGCATCTCTACACTTGGCTGAGATCCTGCTGTCACCCTGGACAGGGAAACAAGGAGAAATTCAGGATGGGGAGAACATTTCCTGGAGAAAGGTGCAGTGATGGGTCAGCAGATCTCACCTGCTCTGTGGATTCAATGAGACTCAGTCCAGTCTCTTTAGGAAGATAGGAAGCCTCCTGCTCATAGTTCACCTTCAGCTCTTTCATCAGTTTGACAGCATCCATCTCTGCTGGCACTTGACTGTTAGTGAAGTTACTGCAATGAAAAAAAGCACATGGTTGCTTCATCCATCCATTTTCTAAACGTATTCCTGTGAGGCGTGACGGGGACGGTTGCTTCAGCTTCTCTTAATGATGTACATACCTGTGAGCTCTTGCTAAATAAACTATTTAGTATGAGTGTTCTTCCTTTTGTGCAACTTGGAGTTCTGGTATGAAATGTGAAGCAGAAGATGGGTTTTTTTAACCTCACACTAGTGCTGGGTGATAGAACAGTGTCTATTGTGCCATTTATCTCAAGATGACCTAACAATTTAATATCAGTTTTATACATGAAGGTTATATTGGGTCACAGATCACCTGTCAAAATGAGTTTAATGGAACGTATATTCCTGATCTCTCTTATAAGGTCGTTATCTGAAACAAGGAACTATTTTTCACTAAAGATAAAGTTTTGGTCTCGCTGACTCAAATAATGAAAAAGTAAATGGTAAGATGTGATTTTTTTTCTCAAAGGATAACTAAAAATATTTTTTATAGTGGTAAATTATGATAAATATTGTTATTGCAATATAAAAAGGTCCACATTTGTGTAAAATCCATGAAGGAATCTGTAGGTGATGGTTGTCATTTGTTTAGGTGACTTCAAATCGTTAACGTTTGAAAAGGAGATTTGAAGCCCAGTTGTTGTGTGTTGAAAATCACTCGAGCCTCGCAGTAAAGCCGAGCAGACGCTGCTGCTCCTCCAGGCTTCAGGTTTGTTCAAGAACGACAGAAATATACATCGACACGAACCCCAGAACCATTGTGTGGATTTGTGAGGACAGCTATGTGTGTTTGTTTATCGGAACAGCTGTCCACCGGAAATGCCTCCACTTTGTCCCTGACATCGTCTCAGCGGAGCCCCGCCCACTTCTCTCAGCTGGGCTCCGGTGTCAGGTTTCCACTGGGATACGCCTTCTCAGTCTTCTCTGACCGAAAAACAACCTTTTCCCCCAAGATTTAGACTGTTAATCAACTACCTAAAACCAACAGAGAGTCGCGCAGCTGCGCAGAATGATCGTCTTTCTCTTTGCGGTCGATCGTAGCCGAACAAGCTAGCGCGGACTGCGGCTAACAGACGTTTAAATCCTTGCTCGGGTGGGGGATGGGCCTTTCGACAGTCAGTCCTCGAAGATGAGAAGAAAAACACAGTTTCCCTCACAAAAACACCAGATTCCCTTCATCTCAACCTTTATGGCATTTATGTATTTGCTATGGATCGTCCTAATGTTTTATTTAGGTCATGATTTCTCAAAAGATTCCCGTAATCCATCACCAACTCGAACTGTTATTTTTTATGTATTCCTTACTAGATTTTCAGTAGAAAAGGCGACTATGACATGTAGATTAGTGTTTACTGCCATAACAGATCGGCTTTCTGTTGTGTCTGTCGTCTTAAACTGAAACCACAGAATCCGATAAAACGGATTTTTATTTAACCCGTCTGCTAAAATATTACTTCTGGTTCTTTTTCGGTCCATATTGGTTATCAATCATTAATATAAAAACCAAAAACATCGAACTGTCATATATTTTTTTTCTTATCCACTTCTATCTTAGATTTAAAACATTCAGATTAATACAATAAAAACGACGGAATCGGTTCGATCTGTCAAAAGAATAGAAAGTGAAGGTCTCCGTACCTGGTAATGAGAGTTATATCCACATAATCGATCTCTTGTGCCAGATTAATCGTCTATTTCTTCTGGACTGCTCTCGACATTCTCTGTTCTCTTTTTCCTTCTTTTGTTGATGTTCGAAGGTTCACGCCCACATAGTGACGTCACAGTGTAACAACCAATCGCAACCTCGACAGTGACATAAGGGCTCGCCTCCTTTCCGTGTTAATGTGCTAGAATAGGCCTAAAGTTTAACACTTTATATCATTTATGGCTTTAAATATAATATACTTGGCTACAAATATTTAAAATATCGAACATTAATTTTAAATCGACCGTTTAAAGCAGCTGTGGCCTGCGTACACAATGGGTGCTGTTCGAGACGATCCCCTAGTGACGGACATTTCTCTTAGCCAATCAACAATTAGTATTTTTGCAGATTCAAAAAGACCGCCCAAATTATTTTATTCCGATTGGCCAATGGTTTCACAGATTCCTGACGCAATCTTCAAATTACGTATTTCGTTTTAGATAAATCTGTTTTCCGTGTGTTCATAGTCTCTACCTGTCAGATTAGGTGTTACAATTGACTGAAAAGGGTATTAATCTCACGTTTTTTTGGATGGCATTCACTGTTCTTTTTTATGTTAGAAACATTACAAGTTAAAATGCATGCTTGTGCGCAAACTTAAACTTAAGTTATTATAATAGTTTCATAGTCTTTAAACATTTTTAAATCATCCTAATTCCATAGTATACACATGCATTAGTGCAAATTGTAACACATAACTTGTTACTGTCAGAGTGTTCGCAGAAAAATGTACTGTACGTCCTGGAGCAGATATGACACAAAAGAACGAAAACAGGTTCGATTTTGTCACCCGTTCTGCACGGAGGGGGGCGGAGCCTGGTTTTGTGTCTCCCCCTCTGTCCCCTCCTCGGTCGGAAGTAGACGTTTTTGTCTATGTTCCGTTCCTTTTATTTTTAATGTCTTTTTTGTAACAGACTGGACCATGAAACCAACGATGGACGACTAAGCCCAAAAGAGGGTGTTCGATTCTACCCCTTTTCTTCATCCTTTGAATTGAGTGGACCGGATGAAAGCCCTCTGTGGTTTTCTCCGCTTCGAAGGGGAGGTAGGCTTTTCGGCTCCGACTATTTACTGGACGCCATTTAAATGTCCCCGTTGGATCTGAATAAATACCGTTTAACGTGCTTTCTTTTTAGTAAAAGTTATTTGTGGTGATCAGATTTATAGATGCTCTCGGTGTTTTACATTCTGGTTACCCCGCAGCGTTAGCCGTTAAGTCGCTAGCGAGGAGCGTCAACAAGGCTGTAGAGTTAGCTCATTCCAGATACTAGTCGTGTTCCTCAGATTATAATAAGGAAACATTGTGCACCTGCGCACCGGAGCCAAACCATCCCAAAAATCCGGGACTTACCCGTTTGAATTTTCACGGTGTTTTCCGTCCAAGGGAATCTTGTGATTAAAATACCATCAGCCGGATAAAGGCGTCTGTGAAGTTGTAGATCTGGAATTTTTAGAGAAAATAAAAACACATTCAGATGTTAGAATGGTGCTATTCTGTAATTATTACCAACAGGACCGGGGTCACTCATTCACACTTTATTGATACATGTTTGTGTTGAGTTTTGTTTTTATATTTTATTTTATTGTTTTTTTATGTAAAAAATCTTTTTTTCGACAACATACAGGTGAAATTCACTTTTTCTCATTTCAGTAATAATGCACGTTGTTGAAAACGGCAAAACCGTAATTTTAAAGTTAGTGTGGCATCTTTATAATGTAACAGATACAAAAAAAATACACAGAGTCATTACATGAAAATACAATAGAAATAGAAAATGCTGTCGAGAAAGAAATCTGCTTTTTTTATCCCTTTAAATCAAGGGTCCCAAAACTTGTTCTTGTGAGGGTCACATAACTGTTTTCTTCAATCACAGCCTAAATGTAAACCAGAAAACCACACATAACCAAATTTTAAATAATTCATTTCTGTAATCTTAATAGAAAAGGTAATACTAAAACATTTCAAAAACTATATATCTAGCATTACCTGTGATAATGTTAGTGTGGATGCTGTAAGCTGAATGTGGCCGCCGAAGATACTAGTGCTGATAGCTGAAGATGTTTACATTGATAACTAAAAACGCTGTGCTAAATTAGCCAAAGCGCATAGCATGTAGCCAGAATATACCGGTAAGCTAAATGCCAAATTAGGCTAAAAAACTGAAAAAAGCCTAAATCAGCCAGAACAGCTAGCCTGTGGCTAAAATATTAGCTTAACCCCAAAATAGTCAAAAAGTCCTTAGTGAATACCAAAACAGTTGAAAAAGCTAGCATAAAAAGAGCTGAATATTTTAATAGCTGAATGAGCTGAAGAGCTGGAGAGCTATGGACGTTAAAAAAAATTATAATAAAGAAAAAGTGAATCACTATTAAACCAATAAATATTCTCTCCTCCCGTCATAGTTCAGACTGTAGAAGGGTGGAATAAAAAGGTCTTGTTCTATGTGGGCCTGATCCGGCCCGCAGGCCATAGTTTGGGGATCCCCGATTTAAATGATTGATTTGGGTATTTACATCAGCTGCAGCTATTAAACTATTTGGCACATGTTTTTGTCTAGTTGTAATATTTGGATGCCTGGATCATGTTAATGAGGGTCATCTTTCCTGACCTCTTCACAGACGTGTGCAGCAGGTCCTCACACGGGTGTTCAGTGATAAATGGGATCTTCTGACCCTCTCCTCCATGCAGGTAGCTGTATCCAGTGGGCAGGTAGGCTCAACCCGGGGAGGACGGAATGAAGTTCACCGAACCCTGGGGACGCCAGAGACTGTCTTTTCTTTTGGAAAAGGCAGTCTCTAGGGAAGCCAAGATGTGGAAGGCCTACGTGTCAAAGAAGCCTTTATCACAGGTGAGCTCTAATGTACTCTGACAAGCCAAAGGGAAAGTAATAGTACTTGTGTAAATTCTACACTACGAACAATATTTTAAGGAGATTGTTATTTCCATGAGAGCTTTTCTATTTGATCTGAATTTAGTGAAATATGTCAAAGTTCCCTTTGATGTTACTAATAATGAATGAGACGAAAAATCATTTTCATTAGTTTGAAATGTATTACCCCCAAAATTAAGACAATAAAACAGGGGCAGGGAACCGAGAGCCACCTTCCTGCATGTTTTCCAATATACCTTGCTCTGGCATGTTCTTATTGGCTGGACACACCTGAACCAGGTAATCAGTCATGAGTCCCTACTCTGTCTCTGAGGTAAATACCTGCAGTGACTGGATCAGGGGTCTGCAGCCTTTAAGAGTAAACGAGCCGTTTGGACTCTTTTTCTATTAATCAAAACCTGGAAGGAGTCGTATTGTCTTACTTTAACCTTTAAGAAATTTTGATTTGCATTCATGACCTTTTGTTTTTTTTAATAATTAGTATGAATAAATTCTATTTTTTTAGCACAGACAAAAGCAAAAAGATAAAAAGAACCAAGCATCTCTCAAAATGCGATTTATTTTTTTTAAACTAATTTTCAAAATAAAAGATGCTCTGTGCCAAACAGGATCATGTCAGTACAGGTAGTAACCAATGTTTTTTTTCTCCTCTTTGTCCTCAGCTGTCTTACTCTGCTGGGGTTTGTTATGTTAGTTTGGGGTTGGATCTTAGTAGTCTTAGTTTGCAGGCTTTGTTTATTTGTTTTCTTTAGGTAGTTTTGGTTAGGCAACCATTAGCAGGAGCTGCTGACTCTGACGGTCGACATGTCTGGATCAGCAGTCTCCATGAATTATTTTATGTTTGGAGCCACTATGGAGAGATAAAAGAGATTCGTGTGGATCTGGAGACTTGCAGACTCCTGGACTAGATCATCTACTAAAACCAAATCAGTTTTGCTCTGACTGGTGATGTCTGACTGGTGTTGCACCTTGTACTGCAAACGTTCATGTTGGTGTCTTGATGTCAGTGGAGTCACCTGCAACGGTTGTCTGTCATTCCAATCAAAGCGGTACAGTTTGTTGTGAAGGGTTTATCTGTAAACCCCAGTAACCTCACATCTGGTAAACAGCCTGCAGCTGTGTGGCATTTGCTAAACCATGTCTGAGGTCAGAGGTTGTTAGGTTCTGGTCCTGGTTGTGGTCTGTCACTACTGGGACTCCACTCCTGGGTCTGTCACAAACTTGGACAGTAGTTCTGTGTTTTGATGCAAGTCTGTTGATGACACTTTGAGACTCACCAAGTTCACTTGCAACATCTGACGGTCTACTACCAACCTGAAGACACTATGACCAGGTGGAGCTGATCTTCTGGTGAGATGTTCATGACTGTTTGAATGAAGGACTTGGAATGACTTGATAACAAAATCAATTTACCCACAGAATTTTGACATTGATGCTACATGGAAAAGTTTTTTTGTTTTGTTTTTTAGTTTTTTTTGTGGTTTTGGACCCAATAAGTCAGGCACACTGAACAATGAGACATTTATGTGGAAAACAATTACCTTCCTATCCCCAAAACTGTGTTCCACTAAGTTCTTCACAGTATCTCTAGCTTATTGTGAGTAGTGTAATCTACAGACATTCACATGAGTTTCAAGTAGACTTTTGGCAAAGCTGTTTTTTTTTTCATTACACAATGACCATTCTAAGCATTTCTAAACATCTATCTACGTGTTCTTAGTTCAGTCTTCTTCTTGGTGACTGCTGGTGAATGAAAAACCACTGACAGACCTGGTATAGTGGTTCAGAGTGAATACTCTTTTTTTTATTATTACCTTTAGACGTTTGCATACTTTGTGGATCTTACAGAGATCTCACTCGGCCAGTTCTGTGACTTCAGAAATCTTGCTAAGAATTTCTCAGAATGTAAACAGAGATTCCCTGGAAAACAAACAAGTCTATATTTTATGACTTTTTATTTAATCCTGAAGAACTCCAGAGCTATTTTCTTCTGGGCTTTTAAAGTTAATTTCACAATATATTTTTGTTTATTTTTGGGTTGCAAAAATTATAACTGGCCAAAAAAAGACAATAATCAAAATAAAAATACAAAAAAAAAAATTAATTTTATTTTTTTTATTTGCCAGGAAGGATTAACCCTTTAACACACAGGTGTCAAACTCAATCACACAAATGGCCAAAACCCAAAACACCCTTTAGGTCGCGGGCCGAACAGGATAAACATTTATTGAACGCTGTAGAACTACATTTTTAAAACTTTAAAAACATAACTTTTTAACATAATTATAAACTAGATATATAGGATGACATGTGATAATGCTAGAGTGAATGCTGTAAGCTGAATTTGGAAGATGCTAGTGCTGATAGCTGAAGATGCTGAAATTGATAGTTAAAAACACTGAAGCTGATAGCTGAAATCACTAAAGCTGATGGCTGAAAAAGCTGAAACTGAAAAAAGGCTAGCAGAATGCCAATTTTTAAAACTTTAAAACTGTAACTTTTTATATAATTATGAATAATAAAAAGGCAAGAATATTATTCTAGAATAAATCAACTTCAACCTTAAATAACTTTCAATATTTTACTCTCCATAAAAATATATTTGGTCAAAATTATACAAGTTAGAAATGAGTGCAAGATAACATGAATAACAATAAACTAAAATGATCTGGGGGGCCGGATAGAATTACCTGGAGGGCCGGATCCGGCCCCTGGGCCTTGACTTTGACACATGGGTTAATACCTGAGGTGTCACCAATGACTCTTAAACTCAAAATCTTTAACATACTGTATAATTTCAGCCATTACCACGATAATTCCAGTAGATTCTGAAGGAGAACACAATGACTAATCGACTAATCGTCTCAGTCCTAGTGGACACGAGTTTGCTTTGGCTGTGTCAGCCAGTGTCATTTGCCTTGAAGTTTGTATATTTTGTGAAAAGTTTCGATGCTTATTTATTGTGCAGTCAGTTCCACATTCTTCAGTGACGTGACAAACTCGTACCAGCTGGAGTTCTGCTTTAGTCAGGCTTTAGCTCATCCCCTCCCTTGCTGTGAACATTCCTCTCTGAGGTAACTGTTTGGTGGTCAGACATGACTGTAGAGCTGCTGGCTCCTCCAACCAGCAGAAATGGTGACTCACTGACAGAAGGGAAGCTTTTGTTTCATTCAGCTGGTCTCTCCCAGTTTGAGCGTCACAACTCGTCACGTCACTATTGGGTTGTTTGGTCTCACTTCCTAAAGAGCACACCTTAACCCTGTCATACCTGTCATTCGGATCCTTTCAGATGAGGACTTTACTTTAGTCAAACTTTTAGTTTCAGCCTTTCAGAATGACTTGTCTATAAATAGTTAACACATTGGAGCTTAATATCACTGTTTACATTGTAGTGATTATTCTAATGCTGGGTGGGCAAACTATAGCAAACTTCAGCGCTTCAAACCCGTTAATCTGACCCATCAAACAGGAATAAATTACATGAATAATCCTTAATAATGTTTTATTTTTCCTGTAATTCTGGTGTCTCCTCATAGATTGTGGAATACAAATACACTGACGTTTTTTTAGTTGCAGAAAGTTACTCTGCAAACATGTGGGGCTGGAAGTCTTGTTTTCTTCCTGACGTTCATGTGCGTTTTCCAAGTCGGGCAGATATTTGTCCGATCATTAAAACACTACATGAATGCATACGTTTGCATTTGCACATCAATCCATTGGTGTAATTGAAAAACAAAACAAAACTAAAATGAGAATAAAAGCCACCATTTTAAAATAAAAACTCCAAAATCTTCTGTTTTGATATCAATGTTCAATCAAAATTGAAGCATTTTTTCGTTGATGTTATTTCGTTATTAAGTAAAAATAATCTGTTTTTGTTCCAGCCCAGTCAAATTTTAGAATCCCTTTTGGCCCATGTGTCAAAAAGTTTGCCCACCCGTGTTCTAATGTAATGACTGGAATTTTACGAGTTTCCTAAAGCAGGATGGAAGGTTTCCTTTTCAGCAAATTCGGTTGAACCTTTCCTTCTTCAGATAACATCTTGCTGATTTCTGTTTCATCCTGATGCATGCTGAAGTGCCTCTTCTTCCCTTCAGGTTAGAATGTTGCACTTTCACTTTCACATGTTCCTTATCTGCACTCCTGCTGCCCCGATACTGCTGTCCTCTTACTATTGCAGCAGTTGTCATGGTAACAAAACATCCCAAACGCTTTAGCTCCTCAAAGAAAGTCTAAACATGCGAGGATCAGGAAAGAGAGATTTTGGAAAGGGTTAGAAGCAGAAGATGAGTGAAGTTCCGCCTGTGGCCTGGACTGATGACAGATCTGAGCCTCTGAGAAGGCCCCGCCCACATCTGTCTCGTAGCAGAGCTCTGACAGACTCCAGCTTCATGGTTGAAATCCAATGGACTGCCTGAAGCATTTGTAGAGGAGGAGCAGACTTGAGTGTTACTTTAGATGCTCTCTGTAGTAGATGGTTGTTGAGGGCCGGTTGCTTTGAAGTCTGAAGGTTTTCTAAAAAGAGCCTGGTCACTATAGTAACAAAGACCTGATAGAGCCGACATTTATACGAAACTAGCCACTATTGACAGATATACGCTACACTTCAATTGGCTCAATAACAGGTGGTGATTTAAGCTTAAATCCCTGGATCCTGATTATCTAAAATATTTCTGTATTTTAGTTCCATTTTGGATTTGTCTTTCCTTGAATCAGCCCTTCAAGACTCACACCTTCATGCTAAACTCAATCTACCTGCTGAACTTTAAACTTCCTGGTTCTGTCTCTGTTTGTCCTTCATTCTTATTGTTTGACTTTTACTACCTTTTATTGCAAGTCTCCTGCACTTCTTTTCCGGAGCTCAGATGAGTCTGAAAGTGAGTTCCTGCTAAATTCAGACTGTCATACTTCAGTCTATAACAATAGAAGTATTTACTTTTCACAGAGTCTGTAAAGAGATCTGCTCAGATAATACACATTCTGTCGTCTGTCACAAAGTTGTGATTCAGCAGCAAAATGCCAGGAAAGACAGTTATAGTTTATCCTCTTCTGTAGGAATGCACATTCAACCTTTCACTATAGAGTCAGTTAAAAAAAATCATCTGGATTTACAAACAGGAGTTTATAAAAACTATAATTGCCTCATCAAAAAACTTGATGAATTCAGTAAAACTCTTCCGTTGCTGTTTTCAGATCCGTGAGGGCAGTTTGTTTGGTTCAGATGCAGTTGTAAACAGTCCTGCCCTCACAGAACATGCTTGTGGGAAAAGCTCAGTCTGTCCGTGTGAGGAGAAAGGACACGTGTCCGCCTGAAATAGATCTGCTTTTCTAAAAACAGAAACTTTGTGGATTCTGAGGCCTTTTAGGTTCTCTTTTCTGGTCTAAGTATAACTCAGTGTTTCCTGCAAACAGCAGGTTGAGTGTATGTCAAACAGGAGTCTGTACAGAGGATTCTGTGGTGGACTCACTTGCAGGCTTTTCAGGATTGTTTGCATTTCTTCTGTGTCTCATGAGAATATTCAAGATGAATCTGTCTGTGTTCAGAGTAACGTGAGCGCCGCTCTCTATGTGTGCAGGATACAGACATCTCCCCGGAGCAGCGGGACGAGGCGGTGCGCTGGATGACAGAGCTGCACGGCCGGCTGCAGCTCTACCCGGAGACCCTGGTGTTAGCTGTTAGCATTCTGGACCGCTTCCTCGCTCCCATCAAGGTATGGAGACTATCAGCGCCGGACACTCTGAGTACATTTCAGTAACGTAAACACATACAGGTTTCCCTGTTTTATTGTGACTTAAATACACTTACTTAGTTTACCAATAAATGTAAATAGAACTGTTGGATGATTTTTTTTCGCTTTGACAAAATATTATTTTGTTTTCTGACCGTTGGTTGACTTAAGTAAAACAAACAATGTTTTTTTAGCCAATCATCCGATTAAAATGATAAACGTGTCACAGAGGTGAAGCTTTTGGACAGAAGGTTAGGGCTTCAATCGGAGGAAGAGGAGGTTCTAGAACAGGGTGTCAACCTCAATCACAAGGGGACAAAATCCAAAACACACCTTAGGTCACGGGCCGAACAGGATAAACATTTATTGAAAATTATTAAAACTTTAAAACTGTAACTTTGTAACATAATTATGAACTAGATATATAGCATTACCTGTGATAATGTTAGTGTGAATGCTGTAAGATGAATTTGGACGCTGAAAATGCTGAAATTGATAACTAAAAACATTGAAGTTGATAAATGAAATCACTGAAGCTGATAGACAGCTCAAATATTAGTTGAATGCCAAATTAGCCTTAAAAACTAAAAAAAAAAAAAAAACAGCTAGAATTAAGCTGAAAAGATAGGGAAACATCAAAATATCTAAAAAAAAATAGAAAAAAATGAAAGAAGTCTAAATTAACCAAAACAGCTTGCATGTAAATATTAGCCTTACTCCAAAACAGCCTAAAAAGATCTTAGTAAGTGCTAAAATATGCCAGAATAGTCCAAAAAGCTAGCAGAATGCCAATTTAAAAAACTGTAACTTTTTAACATAATTGTGATTAATAAAAAGGCAGAAATATTATTCCAGAATAAATCAATTTAAATTATTTAAGTTATTTAAACCTTAAATAACTTTCAATATTTTACCCTCCATAAATATATATTTTGTCAAAATTATACAAGTTAGAAATGAGTGTAAGATAACATTGAGACATTAATAACAATAAAATAAAATGATCTGGAGGGCCGGATCCAATCACCCAGAGGGTCGGATGCGGCCCCCGGGCCTTGACTTAGACTCCTGCTCTAGAGCAGGAGTCTGCAGCCTGTGGCTCTTTGACCCCTCCATTGTGGCTCTGTGGTTAAAGAAAAATAAAGATGATTTTCTATTTTAAATTAAAATAACAATGCAGCTTCATCAAAGTTGCACTAAAACATTTTGACCGATTCTTCAGAGCCTTTTACCACCAAAAATCAGTTGGAGATTAGTGTACGGACAGAATTCATACTTAGGGAAGATTGGACTATAAGAAAAATGTCTTAATGTTGAAAAGTTCAAGGATTTTAAGTGTTCTCGTGGTCTAACAAATAATGTATGAGTCACTGGCTTCTGATTTGTGAATTTCTGGTGGAAATGCTCCAACAATTGTAAGATAAAATGTTTTTTTCTCTATTCCCTCCTGACATGACACTACCTACATTTGCTACATTAAGATCATCAAATATGGTACACGATGTCTTTTATTTTGAAAGGATATCACACAAGCCTCCGACAAAAGTTATAAACTAGTTCATTTTTTTTAAACTGCGTTTTTTCTTTATATTTATGTTTAAGTTATACCAAAAAATGATGTTTATCATAGTAGCTGCAGTAGCATAAAATAAATTGGCGTCTTATTTTTTGTCTTTAAGAAGAGTTACTGGATCCTTCTGGATTGTAGTCAGTAAGAATTGGACCTGAATGGCTCTACAAGTTCTTTGCAGAGTCTCCAGAGATCACTGTGTATCTGATAAAAACACAGTTAGCCTATTTGAGGACATGTTTTAATGCTCTGCTCTGACAAGTCCTCGAGTTTTATTTGTGGGTTAACGTTCTGATTCATCTGAGATGTGATGCTCATGCGAGCAACAAGACCTCATAATAAACAGGATAACATGCAGGTTTATGACAGAAAAAACAAGGAGGTTCCAAGACGAAGGATAAAATGCTTTAGCATTCCTCTCTGTGATCACTGACTGATGGCTGATGTTGTCGTTAGGCTCGTCCAAAGTACCTGCGCTGCATCGCCATCGCTAGCTTTTTCCTGGCTGCCAAGACCTGTGAGGAGGATGAGGTGAGCTCCACCAACACATGGACTCCTGCAGCTGCAGGGAAAGGCGCAAAGCTAACCGTGTGTGTGTGGGTGTGTGTGTGTGTGTCAGCGGGTGCCCTCTCTGAAGGAGCTGGCCACCACCAGCAGCTGTGGCTGCTCCCCATCAGAGATCCTGAGGATGGAGAAGATCATCCTTGACAAACTGAACTGGGATCTTCACACAGCCACTCCTCTGGACTTCCTGCACATTGTAAGCCTTCTCCACTGACACCACTCCAATGAAATGTACTGCTCCATCTGCTGAACCCCAGCCATGATATGAGACCCTTTTTCTTTCAGCTTTGTAGCGTATATCAGGGAACTCATTCCTTACTCTGTATTCCTGGAGTTTGTCAGTTAACACCTAAGCCTCAAAATGTCC
>NC_050523.1:24413183-24416636 GCF_002922805.2 Oryzias melastigma | reverse complement strand
AGGTGGCTGGTGTTAGAGTGGAGGATGCTGAAGACAGGCTTAGATGGAGGGAACTGATTCGCTGTGGAGACCCCTGAAGGGAAAAGCCGAAAGGAAAAGAAGAACAGGTTTTGATTCATAAAAGTTTAAATTTGTCCAGTCTCAAACTATTTCCAACAACATTTCAGTATCTTTCTCTCTAAATGTGCAAAAACAGTGCATAAAATGTACAATATCTACAGGCGTGTTCGGTCAGAGGGCAGTTCTGTCCTCTTTGGCTCCTCAAAGCTCTTGGTGACAGTCACAAGTTCCACACTTCCAGAGAGCGTTCTAGGTGCAGATGCTGCACCATCAGTGGGAAAAGATTTCATTTGGTGATGGTTTCCTGTATTTAGAGATGGTTGGACTGCTGGGATCGGTCTGGGGTTGAACCTCAGTGGATGAGGGTCTCTATCCTCAGGTTCTGCATTTTTGTTGATGTGGTGAGCAGCTTTGGTCTCTGACCACATCACCAGAACCTCTTTGGTCTTCCAGCATCATCAGCTTCTGTTCACAGGACACTTGAAGAAAGATCGTTTTCCTTTATTGGGATATTTTTTTTCCTGAACAAACGTAAATATATGCTTATTTTAAAGAGTCAAAAATAAGCTAACTTACATTTGAATTATATTTCTTTCACTCAATATGTGTTTTAGAGTAGAAACTAGCTAGCAAGTTCTTGATTCTTTTAGGAAAAACAACCTGGAAATGCAGCTCAACAATCATTACTTTTTCTCACCAAAACTGCCTCCCTTTGTTGCTCCTTCGGTCTCAAAGTCTTCTCTGAACCTCCATGAAGGTTATATTTTCCACAATGGTCGTCTTTCAGACAATTTTCATATTTTTTTCGTCGTTGTAAAACCTCTCTTTGACCGCTCCGCTCTCTGCATCTCTCCACCGCTCCGTCTGTCTCACCGGTAAATGAAGGAACTCCTCTGGGCTCCTGGGTGAGATTACCATAATGACTAGATATTGACAAGAAAGCACAATGTCTCAAATAGAGCAAACCATTGAGGAATTACGGCTTGTCAAAGAGCCCTTACCAAATGCTCAGTTTTAAAGGGTTCAATGAAATCCTATAGTGTCTTGTTCAACCAGTATGCTGATGTTTGAGAAGCGGCGCTCTTCATCCGGCTCCGCTCTTGTCTCTGCCACAGTTCCACGCCATGGTCTTGTCGGGTCGCTCTGGCTTACTGGACTCCACGCTGGGACTGAACCTCTCTCAGCACCTGGCTCTGCTCACACAGAGGCTGTACCACTGCCTGGCTGACCACACACTCTTGCAGGTACTGTCCTGATGTCATGCAGTCTGGCTACGGTTGTCCTTTTTGATTCAGGTTCCTTGTTTTCTGATCTGAACTGGAGCTTGGATTCCACCAGCTGCTGTAAAGTTCTGCCCTTCAATGTTTCTGCAGCTCCGAGGATCCATGTTGGCCCTGGCCCTGATCACCCTGGAGCTGGAGACCTGCTGTCCTGACTGGCTGGCCCTTACCATCGACCTGCTGGGCAAGGCACAGGTGTGTCTCCTGATTTCAGATCCTAAGCATGTTTAGATGGAAATGAGAAAGAGGAGGCAAAGCTTTATCTTTCTTACACTCATGTTCTTCTCCTGGATCCTGACTAAACCGGGAGTGTCAAACTCAATCACAAGAGGCCAAAATCCAAAACACACCTCGCGGGCCGAACAGGATAAACATTTATTGAACACTAAAACTACATTTTTAAAACTTTAAAACCGTAACTTTTTAACATAATTATGAACTAGATATATAGCATTAACTGTGATAATGTTAGTGTGAATGCTGGAAGATGAATTCAGCTGCTAAAGATGCTAGTGCTGATAGTTGAAAATGCTGAAATTGATAGATAAAAACGCTGAAGCTGATAGCTGAAAATACTGAAGCTGATAGCTGAAAATACTGAAGCTGATAGCCAACTAAAATATTAGTTAAAAACCAAATTAAACAAAAAATTACGATACCCAAAACAGCTAGCATGTAGCTAAAATATTAGCCAAACTCCAAATAGCCAAAAAAAATCTTAGTAAATGCCAAAATAGTCCATAAAACTAACAGAATGCCAATTTTTAAAGTTTTAAAACTGTAACTTTGTAACATAATTATGAATAATAAAATGCAGGAATATTATTCCAGAATAAATCAACTTAAACCTTAAATAACTTTCAATATTTTACTCTCCATAAAAATATATTTTGTCAAAATTATACAAGTTAGAAATAAGGGCAAGATATCATCTAGCCGATAATAATATTAAAATAAAATGATCTGGAGGGCCGGATAGAATTATCTGGAGGCCAGATTCGGCCCCCGGGCCTTGAGTTTAACACATGATCTAAAACAAATGCGTGGGCAGTGGACCTGCAGACGAACACAGACCCTCTGCTGCTCAATACATTTCGATCTTTTGTGGGTGTTGTGTAGTAGAAGTGTGTTTGTGTTCACAGGTGTGTTCTGGGGGGGATCTGTATTTGGCTCATCAGTAATTCAGTGTTTACTGATGGGCTTTACACAGATGAGCGCCCGTTCTTTAAAGCAGAGGTGTCCGCAGTCAGGCCTCGAGGGCCGGTGTCCTACATGTCCTACATGTCCTACAGCCTGTCATTAAAGCTCCTTATTGACTGAACACACCTGATCCAGGTCATCTGCAGCAGAAAAGGCGGGGTCTCTGGAGAACCAGCAGGAGGCCGGCCCTCGAGGCCTGGAGTTTGACACCCCTGCTTTAAAGAGTATTTATCTCTTTGTTTCATTCAGGATTGTAACTGTTCTGTTTGTGAAAGTACATTGTTTTGTTAAAGTTTGACTCGGGACAGCTGTCCATTACACAGGGGTTGTTAAAGACTTAAAAAACTCTTAGAAGCCTTGAATTTGAACATTTTGAAATGAGGCCTTAAAAAGCATTAAACAAGTCTTAAATTTTGGTACCTTGGTCTAAAAATGGTGCAGTTTCATACTTTATCTGTGTGAGTTTCCTGGTCTAAAGTTTTATGTTTTTTACACTGTTTACACAAATTTGGTTTAGTAATCAAATTTGGTTTTAGCACCAAAATACATGACTGACCTCCTGACCCAGTATGTACCAGCCAGACCTCTGCGGTCATCTGGATCCGGTCTTTTACCAGTTCCTAGAGTCAGAACTAAACATGGAGAAGCTGCATTCAGCTTCTATGCTCCACAGATCTGGAATAGACTTCCAGAAAACCTTAGGTCTGCTGAAACAGTCAGTGTATTTAAATCCAGGTTAAAGACTCACCTGTTCTCAGTTATTTGATTAATATGTATTCAAAAGTTTACGTCCGCACTTTTATCTATGCTTGTTTCAAATTAAAATCTTTTTATTTTCTTTTAATTTTATTTTAATGATTTGAATGATGATGAATGACATTTTTACTATTTCTTTTGATTGTGTCTTTTAATG
>NC_050523.1:24413035-24413164 GCF_002922805.2 Oryzias melastigma | reverse complement strand
TCTGTGCATGAAATGTGCTATACAAATAAACTTGACTTGAGACCACAGAAAACAGCCTCCTGCCCCACAAATAGCCCTTAAGCAACATTCTTTGATAAAAGAACTACAAGAAGAACTTGATCAAGAAAA
>NC_050523.1:24402052-24412912 GCF_002922805.2 Oryzias melastigma | reverse complement strand
TTGAATTCCGTTACTGACGAGGATTTAGTTTCTTCTTCGTCCATAGGGCTGGGAATGAGGCAGAGGACTTGGTCTGACGTTTTCATATTTAACTTGAAAAACTTGTAGGAACCCAGATTACAGCTCAAGCGCTTTCTCTTTCATGAGGTGAATAAGAGTTTTCTGAAGCCTTTCCAGTTAAACTGACGGGTTTGAAAGTAAGTGGAAGGAGAAGGCAGCAGGGGGTGCTAGACATGCAGGGACGAGGACGATGGAGGGGGATGGTTTCATGTCGGGATCAGGAGATTCACATTGATCAGGTTGGATTCAAACCTTTTGGTATCCATGGTAACCCTGCATTCTCCTCACAGATCAACAGCTCAGAGTTGATCCGCGGTCGGGAGATGGTGGCACGTAGTCTGTCCACGCTGAGAGCTTCCCTGCCTGCAAACACCGTCTACATCTACCACACCCCCCCACTGCCCCGCTGCACATCCGGTATGCCGCGTCTCGCAAGTCTCCGTCATCGTTCCCATGCTGTGCGTTTGAACCTTCCTCCTTTCAGGGACCATCGCCTCCACCTCTGACTCCACCAGGGACCACTCACCTGCAGCTGCTGCTGAGGACGAGGAGGGGAGCTGTGGCTCCTCCTCCTGCATCTCAGACGCCAAACTCCCCGTCCTCCTTTCTGCACCGAAGCCCCTGTGTCCTCTCACCCAGCTGGTGGCCACACTGCGCTGCAAGGCTTCAACCAAACGCAAGGTAAGGCTGGAGGGGTGGAGCCGAGCCCGCCCTGACCGGCTCCGCCTCCTCACTAACGTCTGCCTCCCGTTCAGGTGGAGCAGATGGATGTTGACGACTTCTATGATGGCATCAAACGACTCTACAATGAAGACAACCCTAACACAACCATCCAGGAGGGGGCAGCACCTGCAGCAGGAGGGAGAGGCCTTTCCATGTTGTCCACCCCCTGCCCCCCCCTCCAACCAGTCAGCTCCTCCTAGAGACCACTGGACCAGAACCATCCCAGCAGCATCCTGAGCTCCACGGCCCACTTCTGTCAGAGAGCTGGGTGTTCTGATGGGCAGCTCCTTCCAGACCCGCTTCTGGAAGCTTTTATTTATTAGAATCATTCAAACTTGATTTAGAAAAGCCACACAGTGAACTCCTGACGCTGTTCTGGGATGGTTCTGGTTGTCATGACGCCACCACCAACCTGAGCTCATCTCCCTCCAGCCCCTGCAGCCGAATGAACAGAGCGCAAAAAAATGTTAACATTCACAAATGTTTAAAAAATGCTGCTAATATACTCCTAACAATTTTGTTTAACAGTGTTTCAAATAAAATAAAAAGTAAAAAAACATAAAAGTACCTTAAAAAGCTCTAATCTTCCTGCCATGGTGTCTGGCTGTGGTGGATGTTTGTTCACTTATATTTGTTGTTCCTGTCTTTAAACTCTTGTATCTGTTTTCATCCTCTTTATTTTGCTCTTTTCTCTGTTATTTATATTTCTGTCATAGTGCGTCTAAATGCTCATGTGACTGTAGGATGTAGACTTTAGGAAGAAACAAACCAGTTTGGTGCCATTTAATTTATACTAACACATGGATCCTGACTTCCTCTGTGTTTCAGCTCGCTGTGGTTGAACTTCAGTTTGTCTGCTTGTTTATCATTTGCTCACAAACTCTTTGAACTAGTTGGTTTGCCAAATGAAATTTCAGTTTGTAGCATTTTTCCCGACAGAGATGAAGGTGTTTCTAAATGGAAGTCCTGACTTTCTTTGTTTAGGAAGCTGCTCTGTGGAAAAATGTTTGTGTTAGAGTGTAAGAAAATCCTGATGTGTGTGTGAAGGTAAAAGAAAAGCTTTGTTTAATTTATTCTTCTACATGTGAAAAGCTCTGTCGTCCTGCTGCAGGAGCTGCTAGGAGCTGCTTCAGGTTGTTGAACACACTGCAACTTCTCTAAATAAAGACTTAGAGAATGAACATTCCTCCTGTCCTTCCTGTTGTGCTTTAAAGGTTTCTAATATTCAAATATTTGGTTTGTTTTTTAAAGTAGTCATTAGCTGTAAATGCTGTCCCGTACAGTGTTGGTAGGAAGGGCGTTGCTGTTTGGAAACCAAAACCAGGAAGGCCAGTGGTCTGAGGAACCAACAATACCTGCTGGTCGAAAGACAAACAGACGGAGCAGCGAGGACGCTTCAATGTGGGAAACACCCTCATGCTTCCACAGAGGAAGAGTTCTAAGACACCACCAGCACACAGGGATTCACAGGAAGGAAAAAAATCTGCTGGTTTCCACATGCAGATCAGCTAAAATAATAGCATCTCCTTCCATCCTCTGGATTTAGAGCAGCTAGAGACTTTCAGTCGAACCCAGAGGTCTGCAACCTTTAGCAGTAGAAGAGCCATTTGGGCTTGTTTACTACTGATCAAAGCCTAGAAGGAGCCTCTTAGTCTTACTTTAGCCTTTAAATAATTTGGATTTGCATTCATTACCTTTTTAAAAAATAATAATAAATATGAATTATGTCTAATTTTTGGCACAAACAAAAGCAAAAATATAAAAAGAACCTAGTATCTCTCAGAACGTGACTTATTTTTTTTTCCACGTTTGACAGAAGCTCTAAAAACTTTTTAATTTTCAAAGTAAAAGATGCTCTGTATCAAACAGGATCATCTCAGTGCAGCTCTGGAAAGCTAGTAACCAAAGATCAAACTTTTACCAAAGTTTTTCTTTGCATATAAATCTGTTGATTCTGGAGGTAGAGTTGATCAAACAAGACGTCTTCAGGTCAACAGGATGTAAAAACCTACATAGTTTATCATCTATGTGAACCTCAGACATCAATTTATACATTTAACTCATCTAAATTAAATGCTAATTAAGTAATCGTCTTTTATTTATTGTATTTCTTGGTAGTCTTAGTTTTCAGGCTTTGTTTATTTGTGTTCTTTAGGTAGTTTTGGTTAGACAGACATTATCAGGAGCTGCTGACTCTGACGGTCGACATGTCTGGATCAGCAGTCTCCATGACTTATGTTATGTTTGGAACCACCATGGAGAGATAAAAGAGACACACGTGGATCTGGAGCTGCAGGTTGCAGACTCCTGCTCTAACCCCTGCATGAGGACAGTTCACTAAAACCCTCATTTCACCTGCTTCCCAAAGTGAAACTGTGACAGAAACTTCAGCGGTATGTGCCAGAACAAAATTCTGAGATTCTTTAGAGACACTGGAATGCCAAAGCATGTGGTGGAACTACATTTCTGGATTCTTCTCAGATGGACATCTGCCAGACAAGATACGATCTTCTCCCCTGAAGGTGTTTGAAAGCCTAAAAGCAAATTTTAACTCTGTTTCATGACAGAAAGGAAGGAGTCCATGTGGACATACAGAAAACCTCTCTGGCTCCTGAATCCTAGAGAACACAATCCTCAGATATCCAGAACCTATGAAGGAATGTCAAAGAAATGATAATGAATATTTTGAATTCCATCTCTAAGTTCTTCAATTACAAAATGATATTTTTTAAATGCATGTGTTTTGCATCTATGAGAATGTAGATGTAGATGTAGATCGTGCAGCTCTTTTGGCAAAAGGACCAAAGATGCAGAAGAAGGAATCACAGAAGAAGCCTCACAACCTCTGGAATTCCCATGTTTGTGGTCATGACCTCCCACTTCCTGTCTGTGCATTCTTCTCTTTTCCCTGCTGATCAGGTCAGACTGCTGCACCTGATCAGATCACGAAGAGAAAGGTGATTCTGGACTGAAACATTTCACTAAAAGCTGCTGGTTGACTTCTCATTCTACATCATTACAATCCCCATAGAAGCAGAGGAACCATTTACTGCTGTTTGTTCTGCCTTCTGACTGCAGTGTGAAGGCAGGTTAGACTGTTACACAGCAGAACAATGACCCTCCGTCACAAGTTCAAGTACTTTACCTATAGTTGTACATAAATGCACTGTAACACATTTGAGTTCTGATGAACAGACAATGGGGGAGGAGGTGTGAGAGAAAATGACATTTGTCCACATTTGTGTCATAATGTAAGGGAGTAGCACCAACATGCTCACACTTATTCTGTCATCTTTGACACAAGCAGGAGTCTGCAAATGCGGCTCCAGATGCTAGTGCTGATAGCTGAAAACACTGAAACTGATAGCTGAAAACACTGAAACTGATAGCTGAAAACACTGAAGTTGATAGCCAGCTAAAATATTAGCAAAATGCCAAATTAGCCTAAAAAATGAATCAATACAACTTGGGTTAGTCAAAACAGCTAGGATGCAGCTGAAAAAATAGCTAAACTTCAAAATAGCCCCCAAAAACTGAAAAAGCCTAAATTAGATGAAACAGCTAACATGTAGCTGAAATGCCAAACTCCACGAGAACATTATCTTAAAGCAGAGAGCTCCAGAGCCACGTCTGGCTCTTCTTCTGCTGTTTCCTAACCTGAAAGCAAAAAGGTGGACATTGTTGAACAGAAACTGAAATAAAACAGGTAAAAGATTCAGCCAATAAACTGACAAAGTCATGCTGGAAAAGTAATGAAGTGTTTGGATCAACAAAAAAAAGAAAAATACTGAGCATTCAATTGACAACTTTTGGGTTTGTGACCTCCCACTGACTGCCAGTGAAGTATCATTAAAAGGACATAAAAGTATGAATAGTCACAGTCATGATCAAAATAACTGTTGTCTTGGAGGTCTCTTTTTCAGACTCCGTCAGTGCTATGTGGTTCTGGAGGTCCAGACTGACACCTCCTACCAGCAGCACCCAGAACTCTGCTTCTCTTGGCAGTAATCTAATAAAGACATTTGCAGTTGTTTAGTCTTGCTGTGTGCTCACGGGCCCCCAGAACAATTAAACAGGTTTTTAAACTAAAGTCAGAAATCCAGTCGTAGACATAGACATCTGCAGACGGAGTAGTTTCTATCACATTGTCTTCCAGTCGTGAAATGGAGTCATGGCATCTGAACCCTAAAATCTTCTTTTTGAAATAGTTTACCACTTCATCCAAGTGCCTTCGAAAAATCCACTCACAACATCACCTGGATAAGGAAAACTTTCATTTTTTTAACAAATCTTGCAGGAAGTTGATGACTTGCATCTCCTTTTGCCGCCTGACAGACCCACGATCACTGAAATCAGGAAGAGTTCACAGTCTGCATCCTCCTGGATCATTACCCCGAACAAGATACACATTGAATGAACACCCTAAAACTAAAAATTTTAAACTAAAACAACATGACTTTTTAACATATTTATGAACTAGATATATACCATTACCTATAATGCTAGTGTGAATGCTGTAAGCTGAATTTTGGCCGCTGAAGAAGCTAGTGCTGATAGCTGACATCACTGAAGTTGATAGCAAGCTAAAATATTAGCTAAATGCCAAATTAGCCTAAAAAACTAAAGAAATCCAAATCAGTGAACACCCCAAGGATTGAACCCAGGTTTCCTGCGTGCCAACCCCTTACTTAGCCCACTGAGCCATCCAGCCGCTTTTTTTGTCTTTTCATCAAACCTAATTATGAATAATAAAAAGTCAGGAATATTATTCCAGAATAAATCAACTTAAACCTTAAATAACTTTCAATATTTTACTCTCCATAAAAATATTTTTTGACAAAATTATACAAGTTAGAAACAAGCACAAGATAACATGAATAACAATAAAATAAAACAATCTGGAGGGCCGAATAGAATTACGTGGAGGGCCAGATCCGGCCCCCGGGCCTTGACTTTGACACATGTCCTAAATCCACACATCCACTTAAGATTCTGTTCCAGATGTTTAGCCTTCCTCTCTGATCTGGAGTTTGTTTTTCCCCTTTTCTATATTCTACAAGCATTTTCTTTCTCAGTTAAACTTGAAAAAAAGATATCAGAACCATCATGGCTCCATGTTGAGGTGAGACTTGTGTTGCATTCTGTTTGAGCTGATTCAAAAACAAAGTCAAATCCCTTGCAGGAGCACTGGTGCAGGTCTTCCTACAGTGGATATTTCACTTCATGATTTTTCACAAGCTTTTTCTGTATCTGACCTTAACGTGGCAACAGCAGAACTAAGTTCACTCAAACACTGCAGGATGAGCTCTGATTTCCCGTAGGAAAGCACACCTGACTTGTGAGGGGCAACATGTTTTGACATGTGAGCTGAGCAGCTGCAGCAGCACATACTTCTGACATGTCAGACACACAGAGGATTTGGGATTCTGCAGCAGTGAAGGAAAACTGTCTGCAGAGAGAGGAGACTGGAATGTACAGACAGCCTTTGGCTGGCCAAGCCCTCAGAATACCTTTATAGGTTGTCATCAGGGGGCAACGTACATCAACCAGATCTATTCGTACTGGTTTCATTTAAAAATATCCAACTAAAGCACATGAGTCAAAGTCAAGGCCCAGGTTTAAGTTGATTTATTCTGGAATAATATTCCTGCATTTTTATTATTCATAATTATGATAGAAAATAACAGTTTTATTCATCCATCTTCCTGACCGCTTCTTCCCTTTCGGGGTCACGGGGGTGCTGGAGCCTAACCCGGCTACTGATGGGTGAAGGCGGGGTTCACCCTGGACAGATCTCCAGTCCATCGCAGGGCCTCAATCACACACACATTCACTCTCACATTCACACCTAGGGGCAATTTAGGGTCACAAATTAACCTATGAAGCATGTTTTTGGACGGTGGGAGGAAGCAGGAGTCCCCGGTGAAAACCCACACATGCACGGGGAGAACATGCAAACTCCACACAGAAAGGTCCCAGCCGGGAGTCGAACCGGGGCCTTCTCGCTGTGAGGCAAGAGCGCTAACCACTGCGCCACCGTGCAGCCCATAACAGTTTTAAAGTTTGAAAAAAATAGACATTCGGATAGCTTTTTTGACTGTTTTGGCATTTTTTAATATTTTAAAATTTAGATATTTTTTCAGCTACATGCTAGCTGTTTTTGCAAACCTAAGTTTTTTTTTACGATTTAGGCTCATTTGGCATTTAGTTTTAGTTGCTATCAGCTTCAGTGATTTCATTTATCAACTTCAATGTTTTTAGCTATCAATTTCAGCATTTTCAGCGGTCAAATTCAGCTTACAGCATTCACACCAACATTATCACAGGTAATGCTAAATATCTAGTTCATAATTATGTTAAAAAGTTAGTTTTAAAGTTTTAGAAATTGAATTTCATAGTGTTCAATAAATGTTGATCCTGTTTGACTCGTGACCTAAGGTGTGTTTTGGATTTTGGCCCCTTGTGTGATTGAGTTTGACACCCCTAAACTAAAGTGTTTGGATAAACTCATTCTGGAAAATATGTCACAAGTGTTCAAGTAATAAATGCAGGAGAAAAGAAACTCGGTAAGTTCAGACATAAAGGATCAGAAGGATCTCCAAAGAATCTCTCAGACAGGAGGTTTTGTTCACATCTGCGGCAGTTCAGCAGCGGTGCAGGAGAATCAGACCCTCTACTCCTGCCCCTTTAACCATGGGAGTCTGACTGACCTTCCATGGATCTTCAGAAGTACCAGGACTGGCTTCTACTGAAGCTCCAGCTGCTTGCTGTGCAGGCACCTGTGTAGCCTGTTCTGCTGGTCCTGGTTCTTGACGTGAGATGGGACAAATGGATCCAGCTCATGACCCACTTTCATGATCTAACAGCTGCCTGTGCTGGAGCACATGGAAAAGGGAGGGAAGCATCATAGTCCCATGTGAGGAAGCAGCCACAGCTCAGTCAGGTCCTGTTACTGCATCACAGGTCTGAGCAGTTCTGTGAGAACACAAACACGGTCGTGACGGGACATGTCTGAGAGCTCTGCTGCCAAACCCAGCAGGACTCCTTCAACCTCAACTCCCATCCAGCAGTGAGGAGAGCGGAGTCAGTTCCAGTCATTCACCCTTCAGCTGAGATGAACATCAAACCTATCAACTCCATCTATGAGCTTCTGAAGAAGCATCAGCCGAGCCCTGAGCAAACAAAAAACACCATGTTTGTCTGACAAATGTTTGGACTGCCGGGTCTCAGTCAGAGAAAAAACCTTTTAAACAGTTTCCATGGTGAGGGGGATACTGAGAGAAAGAAGAAAGAAGTTTACATTCAAACCACAGAAATCATTTTTGAATTAAATCAGATGTAAAAGTGTGTAAGAGAGTTTAGTAATGAAGCACTCCAACTTTTAGTTTGTTGTCAGAACAAACATTCAGACCGTACGGTAGCTGACATTCTGACAAACGAGTCATCATGAAGTCGTCCTGCAGGTTTCAGTCAAGCTGCCCTAAAGTAATCCGTTTAACTGCAGAGGAAGACAGATGTAGCAATAGTTTTGGTTGGTTTAATATGAACAATGTTCTTCAAAAAAAAAGTCAGAGCAAAAAATTGTTGGTGGTTCTGGAAACCTGATTGTCATGTCAGACTATGATGAGATCCATGCAGTGAAACACTGAACATCAGCTGAGATGACAAATACACCATCAGTGTTTAATAAGGCATTTAGAAAAAGCAGGAAATAAACTAAAATCAGAGTGAAAAAAAAAGGTGGGATGACAAATACAGAGCGTGAACCGTCCCCGACATGAGAAACTAGTGGAAATACAGCAAAGATTTCTGATTGAAGACACCAGCCGGACTGTGGAAGTGCCTGTGATGGCTGTGATGCTGGACTGTGTTCATTTGTGTTGACTCAAACACATGTTGCTCTGGAAGGAGTCAGTCTCTCAGCTGTTAACAGTGTGTGCTCCGGGAGGCGTTCATGTCACAGCAGCTCGCCGTCTCCACGCCGCCTCACTGAAACTCGAGCTCAGCTTTGCCTGCAGCTCCTAATCTCCCAACAACTTTTCTTTACTCCCACAACAATCAATTTGCATTCATGCAGAAATTCCACCAAGTGCTTTTCAAGTGCATCTATGAGGACAGCTCACGCAGAAGCTGCAGGTTTGATCTTTTCACACGTCTACGCAGTGAAACCTGAGCACAAGCTGTTCATCTGAGAGGCATTCACCTCTGAACTTACAATCTGAATTAGTGGGAGAACAAGACTCCCATTCAGAACTCCTGGAGCATTGGACCCCCCCCAACAAGCTTTCAAAGTTTAAAAACTCTTGAAACATTCTTGTTTTCAGGACCTTATTCCTGATTTAAGAGGTTTTCTCAACAAAGACTGCTGGTAAATGTGGCGTATAGTGCAGTTTTGTGCTGAGCATCAATGAAACTGTGGATTTGTGAACAGCTTCATCACATTTCAGTTTCTTCAGAGCTCTGTGAAGCGTGTTTTTAAAGGAGAAGGTGCTGGATGTTTACTTTGAGACTTAATAAGTGGTAATAAAAGATGAAAACACAGTGCCTACAAACAATGAGTTCATTTTTCTTCTGCATCTTTAATGCATGACTCGTGGGGGGGGGGTGCTTCCTCCCTTCAGTGTTGGACGGTGGAGATCCTGCAGAGCGTTGTACTCTCTCACACGCGTCAGTGGACTCACACTATGCAGTGGACTCGGACTTGTGCCAGTCAAAGGGCTGGGATCTGTTTTTGAGGAACGCAGCAAGAGATGTCGACCTTTTGACCTTTGTCATCCCAATATAAGTCAAGGGCCTCTGCTTGGGTGAAGCGAATGAAAAGTTATGGCGCACGTGATGGCGCTGCTTCTGGGGTTGCGAGGCGTCGTCTCTCTGCTGTTTCAGCTGCTTCAGCTGGAGCTGCTGCTGAGCTCCCAGCAGCTCCAGCATGTCCGCTGTGGGGTTCTGCAGGTACTGCCAGGGCCTCTTTCCTGCCATGTCTCGAAGCCTCACGTCAGCATAGAAACTCCTAACCAGCAACTGGATGATCTTTTTGCTGTTGTAGATAGCGGCGATGTGCAGAGGCGTCTGACCGGCCGTGGACTTGGCGTTTATGTCGAAACTCAAACCAGTCTTTGAAACTCCGTACCTGAAAGACAGAGAAAGTGAATCATTCACTGTAATAAATGCTCTCAGACTTCCATTGCGGTTT
This sequence comes from Oryzias melastigma, assembly GCF_002922805.2. Classification (NCBI taxonomy): domain Eukaryota; kingdom Metazoa; phylum Chordata; class Actinopteri; order Beloniformes; family Adrianichthyidae; genus Oryzias; species Oryzias melastigma. The sequence goes on along the minus strand of NC_050523.1, from coordinate 24,402,939 downwards.
ATGGTTGGAGAGTGTTTGAGGTCCAACAACCAAAGACATTCCCGACTCCAACCTTCTGAATTCATCCAAACCTAAACCAGTGTGAATACAGACGTTGTGGTTGTGTTCTCTCATCAGGTTCAGATCCCTCTATGAGAACAAAACCTGGAGATTTCATCCTCTCCTGACCATGTCTGAGAGATATTGAGAGAGCACAACGAGCAGCATCATTCTGGAATTTTCCAGTGACAGTATTAGTTTGGATGTAGAATTGACCATTTTCACGGTGACGTCAGACAAAATGTCGACAGGGCTGAAAATGCAAATAGTGACTTCCGATTTACAGGTTTAGAACTGCAAAGCTGACAGCTGAACGCTGTTTAACACAATTTTACATAAATAATAAAAGGTAACATTACCAATTTCAACATAAAATGTACAATATTTATTCTATGAATGTCCTGCTGAACTGTATTTTCATTTCCTGTCTTAGATTATTCACAAATCTAAATACAAATTTGAATAATCTTCAATATTTGAGGTTCTATTGAAAATATCGACCTTTCATTTGAGCAGATATTATTATTCTAACAGGTTCTATTTTGTTTGATGTTATTCACAAGTACGATCAGCACTAAAACTGATAAAAATTCATGTTGGCTGAACGTAACAGGAGCAGCTAAGATGCAGATTGCTGCATGTTGACAGTTCGTGTTTTAACTGAACACTAGGCTAAATGTAGTTGTTGTAATCAGAGGTATTTCTTGTTTTTGGGGTATTTTAAGGGGTAATTGTAAAATAGGAATACTTTAGATAAGAGTATTTTTTGACAGTTTCAAATGATTTTGATCCTTGTTTATCTTTATTATCCTGCAGGATCAGACACGGTTATGATCAACAGCAAAGAG
>NC_050523.1:24379633-24401578 GCF_002922805.2 Oryzias melastigma | reverse complement strand
ATCTGAGAGGGAAATACAACCAGGAAGGACATTTAGAACATAAATATTATACATATCTAGGTTACAATATGTAAAATGTAAAATAGCTTTAAACAGTGTTCAGCTGTCAGCTTTGCTGTTCTAAATCATAGACATAATATATAACCGGAAGTCACTCTGGACACTCGCCGGTTTGTGTGACATCACGTGACAAGGGTCTACTGGGTACTTCAGTATGAGGTGTTAACATTGACTGCATCAGAGAACTGGACTGAGTGGCCCCTCCCCCTGGTGTTCCAAACAGGAAGTACCTGCTGGCTCCAAGAAGCCAAAACCCCATCGACTTCTATAGACAGGAATTATTTAATTGTTTTGTTTGTCACAATAACAATTCTTGCTCTGATACATTTTTTGAACATCTTTTTGAAAATCTGATTTTTTTCCGTGTCATTTTTTCCTTATTACAAGTTATACACGAACTAATTAGTTGTCTCAATGATAGTAGAGGATCTCATGTTGAACTTTCAAAAACGTTCTGCATCCTGAAACAATTGTGACTGAACTGCCTTCATTTGGATGAAACCAGAAGTCAACTATTTTCTATGGGTGACATCACACTCACTCTGTCCAGTTCTTAGATACAGTCAATGAGTGTTAAAGACTGAACCCTGACTGAACAAAAAACATTAACAATGACGAAAAAAGCTTCACTCTAGTGTCAAGGCTGGATCATGAACTTATGAAAAATGGAAAATAAGAGTAGAGGTTTATTTCAAATTTTTAAAATAGTGCATCAGAGCGATGCAGCAGAGATCCTGTGAACATCGAGGGCTTGATAAGTTTAAAAATGGCAACACTTCATTCCCCCAAAAAAGATGTCTGTCTGTTAGGTTTGTGAATTTCCAAAATATGAATTTCTTCAGTGTTCTGCAGGTCCTTGGAGAACAGAGCCAGAGAATGAGCTGGACAGTGTGCAGACTTTGAAGATTAATCCAGTTCAGACATGAACACTTCCCAACCACACTGCTGTGTTCTTGCATGGACACTTGTTTGAGAAGACAGCTTTACAGCGGCTGCACACCAGAAACTTACCAAAGAGTGTTGAGGACTCGATGGTCGCCGTGTTTGGCGATCCAGTGCAGCACGGTGAAGCCGGAGATGAAGTCTTGTTTGTTGAGGAGAGACGGGTCCTCTCTGAACAGCGAGTAGATGTCTCCCCAGGAGCCGGCGGCCGCCTTTACCATCCACGAGTGCTCCTTAGGCTCCAGTGGAAACAAGGGCTGGAGGTGAAAAGAGTCGTCACGCTCTTTAATAGAGATTTGGCAGCAGAGCTCTGAGGCCTCTCGTGTTTTCAAAGAATGTACAAGAAGACGAGCACCACATGAGCTTTCCTCACCTGTCCTTTGGAGTCCTTCCCCTTCCCTCCATTCTCCCCCTCATTATCAACCAGAGGGGCGGGGCTGCCGCTGCGAGGAGGCGTAGGGCAGGATGACAGGGAGGAGGACGACAGGTTACGATGAAGGCTGAGTGAGGAGGAGATGCGTTGCAGGCGGATCAGCCGAGCCGCCTCATTCCCCGTGGGGTCCATGTCCAGGACCTGGTCCAGGTCTGCGCCCAGGCTCAGGCACATCCTGCTCCTCAGCTTGCTGTCCGTGCGCTGGACCGTCGGAGGACGCTGCCGGAGCTGAGGAGAGCAGGAGGAGCCTTCGCTGGAGTAGGCCTCCTCAGGGTTGTCACAGAGGTCACCTGTAGTGGGGGGAGGAGTTTCTTTTAGACCAGGGGTCCCCAAACTACGGCCCGGGGGCCGGACCAGGCCCGCCTCCATATTTTGCCCGGCCCCCCAATAGAGTATCAGAAACAACGATCAAGACCAACACCCACATAGAAGAAGACTTTTTATTCCACCCTGAGCTATGATGGGAGGAGACAGAATATTACTGTTCAAAAGTGATTCACTTTTTCTTTATTTCTTCATTAATATTATTTTTCTTCCCTACGTTTTTTTCCATAGCTCTTCAGCTCTTTCAGATAATAAAATATTCAGCTCTTTTTATGCTAGCTTTTTCAACGTTTTCAACTGTGGTTATGAAGGATTTCTAGGCTATTTTTGGGTTTACCTAATATTTAAGCTACATGCTAGCTGTTTCGGCTAATTCTGAATTTCTTTCAGTTTTTTAAGGCTATTCTTGCATTTAGCTAATATTTGAGCTACATGCTAGCTGCTTTGGCTAGTTTAGGATTTTTTCCATTTTTTTAGGCTATGTTGGGGTTTAGGCTGCACGGTGGCGCAAGTGGTAAGCTCTCTCGCCTCACAGCGAGAAGGCCCCGGTTCGAATCCCGGCTGGGACCTTTCTGTGTGGAGTTTGCATGTTCTCCCCGTGCATGCGTGGGTTTTCACCGGGGACTCCGGCTTCCTCCCACCGTCCAAAAACATGCTTCATAGGTTAATTGGTGACTCTAAATTGCCCCTAGGTGTGAATGTGAGAGTGGATGTGTGTGTGATTGAGGCCCTGAGACAGACTGGAGACCTGTCCAGGGTGTACCCCGCCTTCGCCCTTCTGTAGCCGGGATAGGCTCCGGCACCCCGCGACCCCGAAAGGGAAGAAGCGGTCAAGCAGATGGATGGATGGATGGATGGATGTTGGGGTTTAGCTAATATTTTAACCACATGCTAACTGTTTTGGGTGCATTAGACATTTAACCATTGTTTTGGTTAATTTGGCATTTAGCTAATATTTCAGCTACATGCTAGCTGTTTTGGCTAATTTATGCTTTTCTCCGTATTGAGGCTATTTTGGGGTTTAGGTAATATTTTAGCTACATGTTAGCTGTTTTTGCAAATTTAGAATTGTTTTCAGTTTTTTAGGCTAATTTGGCATTTCACTAATATTTTAGCTAGCTATTAGCTTCAGCGTTTTTTACCTAGTAGCTTCAGCATTTTTAGTTATTAATTTCAGCATGTTCAGCTATCAGCACTAGAATCTTCAGTGGTCACATTCAGCTTACAGCATTCAACTACCAATATCGCAGGTAATGCTATCTATCTAGTTCTTTAAATATTTTAGCATTATTTCTTCTATGAAGATTACCAAAATGAATTATTTTAAATGTGGGTATGTGTGGTTTTCTGGAAAACCATAAATGATTACGTTTAGGCTGTGATTGTTACACTCTTTCGGTTAGCCTACAAACCGACCCCGGCCCCACATCAGAGAAGAAAACAGCTATGCGGCCCTCACAAGAAAAAGTTTGGGGACCCCTGATTTAGACAAGACTCTGCCTCTGACCAGTCATACAATCAAGAGAGACTATCCCTGAAAAAAGTTAAGTATATCTGAAATTTGGCTTTTTGTGGTGTTGCCATGGTAAAGTGTCAGTCCAATCCAAGTTTCTCATGACTTTTACTGTCCCGGGAGTTAAGATTACACTGGAGTCTGGGTGTTTAGTCTCACCTGTGAAGCCTGAAGCTTTTGTTGATACAAGATTTTAACCCTTTAACACTAGAGTTCCACTGTTTATGTTCTTTGGTTTATGGTAGCTTTTCAACCGTTAACAAGATAATTCCAGAAGATTCGGAAGGAGAAAAGCGACTCAAAAAAACTCTTTTCTTCTTCAGAATCTGCTGGAATTATCTTGTTAAAATTATCTTGTTGAAAATCTAGTAGGTTAAAGATTTTGTGTTTAAAGGTGATTATGCCTCAGGTGTTAAAAGTTTAAAATGCAGAACATTTTTTAGCGAATTTTGGTGAGCTCATTCATGTTCAGGGGTCAAATCTAGTTTTTGGAGGCAGTTTTAACCATTACATCAGAGCACAGTTGCTTCAAATAATCAGGCATTGTAAGCGTCAACCTAAGCAATCGTTAGATCTGACCTGTGGAGAAAAACCACGGCATCTGCTGGTTGGGAAAGCGGTCGTCGTTATGGAGCTGGTCAGTGGAGCGATGATGAACTGACAGGTTGTCCATAGACTTGTGATCGTCACAAAGATTTCCTGCAGAGCTGTGCCACGCCGGAGGACCTTTCCTCCTGGAAGTGTAGTTCTCTGGTACCAAAGCTGATCTCTGGAGTTCAGTTCCAGGCCCATCTGTGACAGAGACACAGCAAGTATAGGTTCACTGCTCTGAGCACTTTATCACTGCCACTCCTGAAATCTATCAAATGAAACATAAAATCGTTTGCGCCAGACAGGATTTGTGCTTAACAGGAAATCAAATCATTTAAAAATGGTTTGAATGCGTTTCTGGTCAGTGTTTCCTGTACCTGCTCTAGCCAGCAGATCCTCAGAGCTGCTGCTGCTGCACTCAGACCTCCTTGAAGAACTGTGAAGGCTTCGGTCACTGCTGGATATCCGAGTATCAGAGGAGAGGCTGGCGTTGCTGCTGAGGCTCGGGGACAGCCGGTGGCGCTGATCCGGTCCTGCAGGCCCAGTGTTCATCTGGATCCTGTCAGCATGTTGGGCAGGAGCACTGTGGCGATCTGCTCCAAAAGGCACGCTGCGTCTTGTGGGCGTGGGCTCGGATGACATTGTCCTGACCTCCAGCTGTGACCCAGCTGACGGTCCTGTTGGCCAAACCCCCGGAGGCCCCCGAGATGAGGGCATCTGTCCTTCTGTGGAGTGGATGTAAATCTGTGGGGGCCCTTTCCCTGAAGAGGTGACAGAGGAGGGTACTAATGTGTCTACACTGCATGGGGGGGTTGTGGGGGCAGCTCTCCCCACACCACTTGAGGCCCACGCTCCTCCTTTTGACACTCGTCTTGTCTGGATCTCTTCTCCATATTCATCTTCATCATCATCATCTTGAGAAACAGCTGATTTGTAGCTTTTCCTGTGTTTAAAATTTCGACGGATACCCTGTTCAGGGAGGAGGGATTGAGGAGGAGGGGAGCGCTTCTGCAGGGCAACCTTCTGCTGCTGCAGGTGACCCCTGCTCCCTTTGCTGGGTTCTTGGATGGGGGTCTCTATGCCAGGTTCTTTGTGCCTAGCACCTGATCCTGCTGGGACACCAGAGGGTGACCTCTGCTGAGCTGGGCTGCTGTTCTGTGATGGGCTGGGGCCACTGGGGGTCCCCGTCTCTGAGCCCGTTGGGTCTCCTCTCCCTGGACACACCAAAGCCCCTCTCCCAGCTACCGCCAGGGCCCCTCTCTCTGGGCCTGCCAGCGTTACTCTATCCGGACCTGGGGTCCCTCTTACTGGGCCTGCAGGGGTCTTTCTACCTGGACCTGCTGGAGCCCCTCTCTCTGGGCCCGGAGGGGGATTTCTCTCTAGACTAACTGGGGCTCCTCTCTCTGGTCCCACCGGTGTCACTCTCCCTGGACACGCCAGAGCCCCTCTCTCTAGTCCTGGGACTCCTCCCTCTGATCTCACAGGGGCTCCTATCTCTGGGCCCACCGGTGTCACCCTCCCTTGACTTGCAGGAGCCCTTCCCCCTGGCCCTAGGACCCCTCTCTCTGGTCCCAGGAACGCTCTCTCTGGTCCCGGGACCACTCTCTCTGGGTCCAGAACCCCTCTTTCTGATCCTGGAACCCCTCTCTCTGGTCGCACAGGGACTCCTATCTCTGGGCCCGCTGGTGTCAACCTCCCTGGACCTGCCGGAGCCCTTCCCCCTGGTCCCAGAACACTACTCTCTGGGCCCGGAACCCCTCTCTTCAGTCCTGCAAGAACTCCCCTCTCTGGGCCAGTCGGGGCTCCTCTCTCTGGTCCTGGGGCCCCTCTTTCTGATCCCACAGCGGCTCCTATGTCTGGGCCCGCTGGTGTCACTCTCCCTTGACCCGCAGGAGCCCTTCCCCCTGGTCCCGGGACCCCTCTTTCTGGTCCCAGGACCCCTCTGTCTGGGCCTGGAACCCCTCTCTCTGGTCCCAAAGGGGCTCCTATCTCTGGGCCCGCCGGTGTCACCCTCCCTGGACCTGCCGGATCCCTTCCCCCTGGTCCCAAAACCCTACTCTCTGGTCCCGGAACCCCTCTCTCCAGTCCCCCAAGGACCCCTTTCTCTGTGCCAGTCGGGGCTCCTCTCTGCGGGCCCGCCTGTGCTGGTCTGGGTCCTCCTGGCTGCTGCGGAGCCATGCTGACCTGTGGTGTCTTGTTTGGCTGCAGGATCCCGGCTGCAGGGAGGGCCTCCCCGCCCGGTCCCCTCGGCCCTGCGGGCGCCGCCTTCTGCGGCTCCTTCCCCGCTCTCTGCCGGGGAGCGTCCGGGGTGGCGGCCGGGCTGATGCTCCGCGTCTCCGCGGAGTTCCCGGTTTTGCTCCCGTCGGAGCGGCGAGGAGGTGCGGGGGGGTCTCCTGAACCTCTGAACCGGCTCCGCAGAATGACATGGACCACGCCGTCGATCTGTTTCACTGACGCCACGGTGTTGACAAACTTCTTGAAGAGCTCCCGGTTCCGATCCCGGTCCGGGTGCTCTCGGATGTAGTCGCTGAAGTGCTGCAGCAGCTCCGCGTTCCTCACCGAGCCCCCGCGGCTCTGCAGGAAACGTAAGACCGCGTCCTGCGTGAGGTGCGTGGCCATGATCGCTGCTCTCCCGCTGCGGTTTCAACAGTCTCAAAGGTCGGGGAGCCGTTTCTGTCAGACCAGAACAGGCCCCGCCCACTCCAGGTATTTAATCCCGCTCTCACCTGCCGCATTCCTGCGCGGTACCCGGATGTGTGTGACAGGATGAGGAATCCGGCGGTCACGTGACCCACACGATGTGGAAGTAGAAAATGCAGAAGTGATATAAACGCCCATTAATGAGGGAAAAAGGGAAGACAAAACCTCATAGAAAATGTTTGGTCCACTCAGGTGAGGCCGGGAGGTGGGCGGGGCCATCATCACTAAAATGTTTATTTTGGACCCGGAGTTTTCAGGTGTGGGGATGCTACCAGGAACGGCATTTTGATTTGAACCTCTGCATAAAAAGATATGAAGCAGAAGTTTCAGAAAGCCCCTTTCTCCAAACACCTGTGGACTGTACAGGTGAGCAGCAGCAGACACCTCACCTGTGTTTTGAATAAGACACAGCCACATAGAGAGAGCCGACAAAGTGCTTTTATTGACCAAAACCTTGGAATGGGATTGAATAAGGCACTGTAGTCCTCTGACAGACAGACACCTCTCTACCAGCTGGTGTCAGAAGGGAGTTTGAGGAAAATCTTAACAGTCTGGTCACTTTATTTGCCAATAGAACAACTGCATTTCATGTCAGAGTCTGAAATGTTTTCCAGGAGGCTGCACAGTTCTCAGGAACTCAGGTAAATGCATCTGTTAAACATATTTGGGGGTTTTCTCCCTATAAAGATCATTACAGTTTAATCATATGTGATAAAATATTCCATAAAAGACCAAAGAAAAGCAGATTAAGTGTAATAACTGTGATAATTGGTGCGACTGTGGGGCTTGCAATATGTAAAATAAAAAAACTACACAAATGGTGAACCTTTACAAGATAAAAACCAATCATCTGCAAAAATGTCATCCACTGAACATTAACGGGATCTGACGTGATCATAAAAGTCGGAGCTTCAGCATGTCCTGGTTTGAGATTGACAGCAAGCAGTAGTCAGTCTACTACAAAGTGCTGGAAGCTGCAGGCATGCGGCAGCGTGGCTGTGGTGCTGATACAGTTTCAGATCTCCTTCATGATTCTCTGTCTGTACGTCTGCTGTAGTTCCTTCTCTTTTGGTGTGAGATTAACCCTGTAAGTTCTGGAGTGACAGCATGATGACTTTTCTCTTTCTTTGGAAGACCCCCCCCAGATACAGCTAGAACAAACTGAAGTCTAGCTGGAGGTCATTGCACGCACCACCAGCATCACTAAAGGACAAATACCAGAGGCTGTGTAGCATTTTCAAATAAATCTGAAAGAAAATTCTGTTTAAAAATATTCTTGATGTTGACCGTAGGATTGAAGTGAGGCTTTAAAGCTTCTCTACTGAGAGAATCTGGAGCAGAGTAGTGATTGGGAGCAGGTGGTTGAGTCCACAGACGGCTGGGTTCTGGTGCTGAGGTAAACATGGGTCTAACGTACAGTTGGGCGTGAACAGAAGGAGGCACATCAGGTCTTCTCTTCTAAAGTCTGCATAGTCATTTCAGTGTGAGCAGAACCAGCGTCAGGCTCTACAGCGACGTCACAGCGGTGGACCTGAGGGAATGGGCGGGGCCTGCAAAGGTCGGAGGCGGGGCCAGAGAAGAGCCCGGTGCAGGACTTGGGAGGAAGCGGTCCGTGGACCAGGCGTGAGCCGGCGGCAGATCTGCGGGCAAGCTCTCGTTCAGATGCGCCAGCTGCTGCTCCCTGAGGCGTATGAGTTCATCCAGGTGCCGCAGGCGGATCAGGAGGGAAGGTTTGGTGCTGACAAAGCGGCGGTAGTCCTGCAACTGAGCTTCGGTGAGGTAGCCGGAAAGAATGGCGTGAACCACTCGCTGCCGCCGGTCCAGGTTCTCCTTCAGTTCCCGGGCATCTTCAGTTTGACGGAGGAGCAGAGAGCGCTTGTGATGAAGAGACTCCTGAAGAAGACACACTGAGTTAACAACAACAACGAACAGAAAGGTATGAATGTCTTAGAGTTTTTGTGGACAAAATTTTCAATATTTCTGTCCAGCAGCTGCAGTCCTGGGTTTGAAGGACCAGATTGTTTTCATTGTTTCTTCTTTCTTACTAAATGTTTGACCAAAAATGTAACTCCCGCCACTCACTCTAAAACTCAAAATTTGCACACATCTAGTACCTGGAGAAAAGAATGAAAACATTTTGAAAAAAATGTAAAAAAAAAACCCCAAACAGGCCAAAAAATGTTATGGGGCTCAGAGTTTTTTTTTCAAAATTTGTAGATCCAGCCTACTACCACAATCGAGGTCTTGTTGACCTTTGATCTCAGGAAGAGACTATCTTTAATTTAAAGAAAAAGCACCTTTAGGCCCTTTAGGTCCTCCTACCAGTTTAAAGGGTAAACAAACCCTAAATCAACTGTTCTTGTATGTTGACCTCTATAAATGTGGCTTTAAAAGTACTGTCTGTTGGTCATTGCCTTGTTTTTTTTTTTTTTATATAAATCAAAATAAACTTGTTTAATTCTTGAAGATATAGTCAAAAACAGTCTGTGTGCTGCCCCCTACAGGTTGAATCGATATATTACATTTGGATTTTGTGATTGGTCAAACCATTTAAGTCTCATGAAGTTTTACGTCATGATCTGCAGCTCCAGTAATGTCTTGTAGCAAATGCAATATTTTGCAAATAGCTTTTGCCTTTTCAGCAAATCCCTTCAGAAATTAAAGTAAATTGCATCACCATTTTCAGCAAAAAGCTTCTGCATCTTCAGTTACGACTTTCAGCAAAAAGCATTCACACTAGCATTATCACAGATAATGCAACTTTTCTAGTTCCACTCTGACTTTGGACTCAGGTTATCAGGGTCAGCTGGTTCATTTAGATGTGATGAGAGGACCTGAAGAACCCCTGCACTCCTGACCTGAGAAGACTCCATAGAGGGAGGACAAGCAGAACTGTGTGCAGGTCCTGTCTAGAGTGCTGCAGGTGTGTTTCAGGTGTGTGGGGTCACGACTCACCCTCTCCCTGACTACGTCCTCCATCATCAGCTCGTCCCTCTCAAGCGCCAGCAGAGATCTGTCGATCCTGGACAGCCGGCTGCACAGGGACAGCAGCAGGTTCACAATCCTCTCCAAATCACCTGCAGGCGTCAACGAAATCACCTGAGCATCCGAGCTTCCGCACGGCCCCACATTGTTACTCAGCAGTGCAGTCGTACCAATGAACATGCTGTACTTGTCCTTCTCGTTGGTTTTGAGGCGTTGCTGCACCAGCTCCTCGATGCTGGCTCCCAGGGCCTTGTGGCTCCTCTGCTCCTCACACAGGGACTCCTTCTCCTGCTGCAGAGCCACAACACTGTTTCCAAGGGCTTCACAGAGCTCCACCTGGTGGACAGAAGAATGAATTGAGCTTCTACTCTATTCTGTCCCATCAAAGTCTGTATTTTTATGTTTTTTTTATTGCTAGTTTAAACAATAATGACACTATTAACCCTTTACCACTAGAGCTCCAGTGTTTATGTTCTTTGATTTACTGTAACTTTGTTTTCAACCGTTAACACGATCACTCCAGTAGATTCTGCGCTTTTCTCCTTCAGAATCTACTGGAATGATCATGTTAACGTTAATAATTTTGCGTTTAAGCGTCACCGACGACGCATCAGGTGTTAAAGGGTTAAACCACTGATTTAAAGAAGTGTTGACCTTTAGAGAGTTGCGGTCTCGCTCCTCCTCATCCAGATCGGTCTCCCTGTCGGGATCTTTCTCGGTCACCTGACTGCAGAGACGCTCATGGATCCTGGAAGGAGAACGAGCATTTCAATTTAAAATCGTTTCAAATGAAAGGTTTTTTTTATTAGAGTTTTTCAGTATGAAACCATAAAAGCAACATTAAAAAACAACTGTAACAATACAACAAAAGTAACCCCATACCTGTAAAAAATGCATTTAAAAGTTCAATGATTTTAGAACCAAAAGACTTCCAAATGTTTTCTTTGAGTATTGACAGATTTTTTTTCTAACATTTGAGGCAGCGTTTGTTATGCTTGTTCATTATGGACCAGTCTGGGTTCAGTGGATGAAGAGGCAAAAGGTAGGAAATAAAAATACTTTTAATAATGTTAATTAAAAAAACAAACAAACAACAAAAAACAACTAAACATATCACTAGATTTATAGTATTACCTGCACTAATGATAGTGTGAATGCTGTAAGCTGAATTTGGCCACTGAAGATACTGAAAACGCTAAAGCTAATACCTGAAAACGCTGAAGGTGAAAGCTTGCCAAAATATTAGCTAAATGCCAAATTATCCATAAAAACCTGGGAAAAAAATCTAATTGTGCCAAAACAGCTAACATGTTGAGAAAATATTAGCTAAACTCAAGTTACCCTGAAAACCCAGTAGTCGCTGAACATTTTAAAGTTTGAATGGTGTCTTTAGCTAAAAGTTTGTAGACGTTCATAAGTCTTAAAGTACACAAAGATTTTGAAATATTTTAGCAGTTTCCCATTCATTTCCAATGGAGCATATTTTACACAATATTTAAAAAACTATACAGTTTATAAATACCAAAAATACAAGCAGTAATGTCCTGAATGAGCTGAAGGTTTTGATACCAAGATTACTGAAATCTCTGAAAGTGTGATTGAGTTTTTACCTGCAGACAAACATCACAGTAGGAGCAGGAGAATCACTATAGTGTGAATGCTGCAAAAAAACGATTCACACTGTTAAGCTCCAAACCCCGTTGTCTCATCAATCCAGTTCTTTTTTCTCTCGCTGGCCTGTAGGTGGCAGTGTGGTCAAACATTCAGCTGACATGCTCACAGAAACAGCTTTGAATGAAACTCATGAAGCAGTCCTGATGGATGCTGCCTCGTCAAAACGTGACTGGGAAGCGGTTCTTCCTGATGAGCAGTTTTTCAAAGAAAGCTCAGGGAGTGAGTGCTCCCCTCAATGCTTCAACCCAGTCAGAAACGGTGCGACCGGAGCAATGAGTGACTCAATCAGTCTGGAGTTACCCCCCATCCCAGGAACCAGCAGCTCGGCACAGCTGTGACATCAGCATAAGACCAAACCGCTCCACTCTCTCGGTAAGAAACTCCAGTCGAGTTAATCTGGTTTTTCATGTCCCGCATGATGATGTCACCCCCACCTAACTTTGATAAAATCTCACCTCTTCACCCCCCCTGTTGCTTCATCACTCCAGCAGCCTGTAACTGAGTAAACATTGTGCAACAGTCATCTTCTGTCCATAGCTGATCAGAAAGAATCATTAAAGTCCTCCTCTGATGAAAATCCTGATTTTAGAGTTTCTAACATGTCTGTGTCATTTTTCTTCTGAAAGAGAACAAATGTAATAAGAAATCATTTAGTTTCTGCATTTCCGAGTATTTCTCCTTTTAAATCATTATAGTTTCGCTACAAATGAATTGTCTTTGTTACAAGTTCCTCCAGAAGAAGCTGGAACACTGACGAGGCTTCTGACCTGGAGGAGTTTGGTTTCAGCTGAAATATGATGTGAGGTTCTAACAGCTCTGATACATGAAGCTCTGCATGGAGAGAGCAGAACAGAGCATGAAGCTGATTCACACACTGACGTTCTTCACATTTTAAACAAACATTTGCGATGTTTCACTTTAAATATCTTATGTTATTAATTAAAGTAAAGGTCAAACTGATTTTAGAGTAATCACTCGTCTTCCTTGCCCAGCATTTCTGCTCTGGACATGCATGGTTCTGGCTCTCTGAGACTGCGTTTGCTGAATGTGCTCTCCTGTTTTCATACTTGGATTGTTTTAAATCTGTAGCTGGGAAAATAAATGAGAAAATCCTCCTCATTCTGCAAACTACTCCATCAGCATTTTCTCTTTCCGGTTCTCAGGCCTCTCATGTTTGACATTTTCCTAGTTTTTCCTGGTTCCAATGACCGTGGCCAGGAGCTGATCAGCTGGATCAGGTGTGTTGACACAATAAAACAAGCAAAACAACATTCAAACTGCACAAAATCCACTGTGCTCCTCCCACTTTCAGGAAATGTTTCCTCACTGTTTCTACCAGCCGGATGTTTGGCCACAAATTCCCCTCAAAGTCAGCTAAAACAGGAACCCTGACAGGACTTCACTGCAGGCTAACACCAGCAAAATGTAAACGAACTGGAATCTTTTACAAAAGTTCAGCCTTTTTTTAAGAACAAGATTTCAATAAAAGGTACCTTCAGAATATCACAGGTATTGACCCTCCTCTGCTCTCTCAGCTGCAGATAAGAGACGGCCCGCCGGTCAACAAACGTCCAATGACACGTGATCTTTAGGACGTTTAACTCATGCTCAGCTATTTAGTACTAAAGTTACACAAACACTCAACTAGACCTTTTTCCTTCATTACGAATAGTTCTGTAAAAGGAGACTCATCTTAATCCACGAGTCAAAGCCAAGGCCCGGGGGCCGGATCCGGCCCTCCAGGTAATTCTATCCGGCCCTCCAGATCATTTTACTGTATTTTATTGTTATTATTGACTCGATGTTATCTTGCACTCATTTCTAACTTGTATAATACTGACAAAATAATAAAAATAATCTGACCAAGAATTTATTTTTAGAAAAAAATTCCAGTCACTAAGACATGTTTCTTCAATCTGATTGGATCAGAAAATAAGACATCTTTTTCCTTTACATAGATGAAGTTTTTGCAGTTTACTCGATGCTTCACTTCACTTGAGTCTGTCAGAGTGAATTTTTGAGCAGAAAGGCTAAATTCTACAAGGCAGTCCACTCTGTCCTCTGTCTTTGCTTCCCTGCTTCAGCTCTTTGATGGAGCAGGGATGGAAACACTCAGGTAAAGAGATGCGCTCGACAGAGATCTGACTCGTCTGAGGTTTAATGTTGTGAAAGTTTATTATTACCCGTCATCCACACAGGAAGTGGGCCTGCTCGGCCGCTGTGGTTCTTCAGTTGGAAAGATCTCCTCCATTAGCTCCACAGTACATTTACCCCTCCAGGGCTCCAGGAGCGGGGCAAGAGAGGGCTCCTGCAGGACCTAGATACCACACAATAGAACGGCATCAAAGGACACCAAAATGGAGGGAGATGAGCTGAGTTGGAGTAAATGAAATCACAGAGAACAGCAGCTTTGCCGTCTCTTCGTACGCACCAGCTGGCGGGCCAGAGCCTGGGCTCGCAGCTCCTCGCGTGTCTCCTCCCTCCTGGGCACCGGCTCATAGCGGAAACTGAGCTCCTCTTCCACCGGGATGAAGGGTGGAGGAGGTTTTGATGAGGGGAGCATGCTGACGGGGGGAGACTGAGGGGGGGTGCTGGGAACAAAGAGATGGAGAAACATCAAGACTAAAGGTCATGGTTGAAATTCAAACGTCCAGATTCCTGACCTTTCCTGTGAAGGCTGCTCCACTTCCTGCTTGAACTCAAGAAGAGGTGGAGGTGGAGGGAAGTCCTCTAAGATACTAATGTCCTGAAAAGGAGGTGGTGAAGGAGGAGGGGGAGGAGGAGGGTTCTGCAGGAAGACCTCATCCAGGTCTGCTTTCAAAGAGCCTGAGGAGGTTTCCAGCGGCTGCTGGCTGACGGGGCTGCAGAGGCTGGACTCAGAGATCCTCAGAGAGGACAGGTGTCGGTGAGGGGAGCAGGGAGGAGGAGATGCTGTGCTCCTGCTGGGATTCCTGTCTGTGAAAATCTGGGAATGTGGCAAAGCTTGTCTGGGGTCCTGGGCCGGGTGTGTCCCCCTCGTGTCCAGACTGAAGGCTCTGCTTCTGTAGACGTCCTTGGTGGTTTCTTCTAAAACGACAGCATCACTCAAACTGTGTCGCGTCTGCCTCTCAGCCTGCAGAGCTTCACTGCTGGAGCCCACGCTCCTGCTGCTTTGTGGGATATCTGGGAAAGAGATGGCTTCCAGATTGGCCCGGTTCAGCCTCTCGCTGGCTCTCCACTCAGGACCGCCTGTGTCCTGCACCCCTGCTGGAGAGAAGGGGCAGGGCAGGCCAACGGAGGCCGCCAACATGGAGGCGCTCTGAGCTCGCGGGCGCTCCGTGTTTCTGGGTGGCTCCCTGCGGGTGGCGGGGGCGTGCGAGGCGTCTGCAGTCAGAGCACAGCAGGAATTGGACAAATGCTTGACAGAAATACAACAGAACTTAATGATGTTCTCTCACCTTGAGAAGGCCCCACAGGCTGGAGGAGGTTCTCAGAGGACCGAGCGGTTTGTCGAGAGGGGAGCTGCTCTGGTGCAAAGATGTCAGCAGGTCTGAGGGGAACCAGAGAAAGGACGGGTTTGGATCAATGCTGGAGACTATACTGAAGGAAGGACATGACCAAAGCATGAGGAGCCTCTGGAACACGCTGGGCAGGAATACCGACCATGACAACATCGTTCAAGGAGCACTGAGGTGAAGAAGAGTCTCATCTCAGCTCCTCTTCACAGAAAATACCACGAAAGGTGCACTCACTCCAAACGACATTTGCACAATAAATCTGCATGCCCCGCCCCTCTTTCATTGTGTAACAAATTTGCTGCTTTTCACCTGTCAAAAAAGGTGTTTCTGAGTTTGTGAGAGGAGCTACCAGCTAATGTTTTTAGGATGATGCTATAAAGAACGTGTCTGTGGATATCTCACTTAGAATGTATGAAGACACAGATGATGTTAAGAAATAGATCTGGTCTATTTATTGTGAAGAGTTCTACAAAATCATCAGTAATCATGTCTCCATGTTTGAGTTTATATGATTATTATTAAAGATTTTCCTGGTACAGGGAGCTGTGTCTGTATGACAGCCGCTTCCACGGTGTTTCTGTGTCTCTGTGTCTGAGCTTGAAGGCTCTCTGTCGTGTAGTAATCTGAGGGGAAAAAATTAAATTTAGGAGACCTTTTTCCTTTTTCTTTAATGTCTCGATGAAGCCCGAGCCTCCCCGCCCCGCAGCGGGTCTCTGTCTGCCGGCATATCGAGCGAATGAGCTCCACCGTGGGAGAGAAAGCCGGCGATCTTTCCAGTGTATCCCGCCTTTGCCTCAAAGTAGCCAGATGAGCTCTGAGAACCTGGAGCTCCAACGGGTAAATGGAAAAAGATTAAGATCGAGTTCCTGAAAACGTCACATGCCCAAAGCTGAGTTACTGTTTGGTAGATGTGACACAGCGACCTGTCATACCACAATCATGAAAGAATCCTCAAAATGAGTTTGTCTCAGTTGTTAGACCTTTTAAACTTGTCTTGATAACCACATCCGGCAGCTTTGGACCCAGAGAAAAGTCTCAGATGTAATCTCAGAGTGAACTCACTTCAATCTTTACAACCCCGAGCATGCACAGTAAAGACTGAAGTTTAAAACTCCTTTTAGGCCCTTTCCTCTTTAAAGCGTTTTGTTTTGGCTGCCCAGCGTCCTCTCAGTCATCTCAGGCCTTCATCGTCGGATCGCCGTGTCCTCTGTGAGCAGAACTTACGTGTCCATGCTCTTGTTTATATTCAGATACCATAAAGATCCGAGTAAACACACACAGAATTCCTCTGGCGACCTCTGACCCCTGCTTTCTGGAAGCAAACACACTAAAGAAAAATGACAGTTGGTGTTCTGTTTTGGTTCCTGTTCTGGTGCCAGGAACGTTTTTCTGTCCTTCAACATTCCTCGTTTAGTTTCTTCTTTAGCCTTTCTTCTCTTCTCATTCTGACCCCCCTTTTCCTTTATTTTTCTCATTTATTCATTTCTTGAGAGCCTGAACTTCATCATTCACTCTTTCACAGGAGTTCATACTAACCTCTGCTTTAAGCCAGCAGAGTTCCCATGATGCTGAGCGTCACACAGGATACATGAACTTTTCTAGTATTTAGAATTCTAATAAATAAAAAAAAAACTAACATTATCTTCCTACCTCCCCTCTTCTGTTATTATCAATGTTTTTCATTGTTAACTGACATCTAATCTCTCCATTCTCATCTGCCTTTCATCTTTATTCTCCTTCATTTTTACTTCGTTTAATCGTCGCTCGAGTGTTTGACCTCTGTGTGTGAAGCACAGCAGAGGAAGCATGGTGATTTAGAACTGTTTTTTCAAGCTAGCTAAGATTACTGACACTTTCACTTATTATCAGTTCTCTCAAAGTTCTCCAGCTCCAGTGTTTCTCGTCTTTGATTTACTGTAATGTTTGAATTGTTAACACAATAATTCCAGCAGATTCTGAAGGAGAAAAGCCGCTCGATGAACCACTTTTCTCCTTCAGAATCTGCTGGAATGACGTTGATCATGTCGAAAAGTTACCAAATGTTAAAGATTTTGGGTTTGTTGCTGTTGTGTCAAGAAAAACAAACATCTCCTCACAGGTCACAGAAGTGGGAGTGTCACGCACCTGTCTGCAGCCAGGGGGCAGCGTCCAGACTCAGAGAAGGACACCCCAAACATCCTGACCCCCTCCTGAGGGAAACTCTGAAACACAGATGACAGTGGAGTTAGGTCTCTGCTCCTGGAGCCTTCAGCCTGATCACATCTGGGATTAAAAACCAGAAAGTTTCCAGGTGATCATTTTAGTCCATTAACTTCTGAATAAATGAAGCTCTTATCCGCCCACTCAGCAGTTCAGATGTTTGTTGTAATCCAAGACATCTGCTTTTTGACCTGGACAAACCTCACTGTGTGCACAGATCTTCTCGGGGTTCAGATCGTGGGCTGTTTCAAGTCCATGACAGGATTTCAAGCTGACTAAACACTTTTTATGTACTGAGAAAAAAAATCTGAATCAGAAGATTTCTCCAAAACAACAAGTGTGCAGTTTTTCTGCTGTTGGAGGAACAGAAGATCTGGAAACCATCATGAATGAAAAGAACGCTTCTTCAGGGACATCCCTTTGACTCCACGCTGTGAACAAACAGCACATGTGCCAAGATCTGCAGAGAGGGTCGTGTTTGGGAGGAACGCCGCTGCTGTGAGGGGAGCTCATTCCCACAGAGGCAGAACAACACTTTGGGGCTCGTTTAAGTTCGGGGCTCAGATGTAAATCAACCCAAGTAGATGAGTGCACTTTGAACCTTTTACATGAATTTAATTTATGCTTAGAAAAACATTACTGGTTTTAACACTGGTAGATGTCACTCCAACCACAAACAATGCTTTTAAAAGCAAAGATAAAAAAATAACGTTTTTGGGAAACCTCATTTTTGTTAAATACAAAAGAAGAATTTAATTTTGAAAAATTCCTGTTCCTACTTCTCTGAAATGAAGTAAAGCTTCATTTTTTACACTTTCCTTAGCCTTACAAATCATGAAACCAATGTGGGCCGTCTTAGCTGGACTTTGTGAAGTACAAAGTCCCATGATGCATTGGAGTCAGTGCTTCCATAAGCTGGAGGCATCTCACACCCCAAACGTAGAAGAACTTTCTAAGTTTTGGTCTAAGTTAAGTAAACTGGGTCTTAAATATTTATAAAAGTCTATCTGTGCAAAGTTTCCTGCAAACACTTGAGTGACAGGAAGTTGAATCCAATGAAACGAGTTCAGAGCGCAGGAGAGGCCAGACCACAGAAATGGGATGTGATTGGATGCAGTTCCTCTCTCACTTTTCACGTCATGTAAAGACTCTGCCGGCTGCATCAGAGCCGGACCGGTTGCACTGTGAGCCTGGGGTAAGGGCTTTATCTGATAGGACGCTCGTGTCCTCGCCTCCGTCTCAGGATCTCCTGTGATGTTGACTTTTAAAACAAGTTCAGAAAATCAGTGTAAAAATGTTTCTGGTTCAGTCCTGTCAGAGACGGATCGTGTTTCTACAAGTGCCAAATATGGAAGGAGTTTGTGTGGAAGAACCTGATCAGATATTTTGTAACCCCTCAAATTAAAAATAAACAGTTAAAAACTCCACAACCTTATTCGAGACAATGTGGAAGTTATGAGGGGAACCACAAACACATTTTGTTGTCATGCCCAGAATTACAATCTTTTTGGGTTACTGTAACAATATCTATTAAAGATATCCTGGATTAGCATCTGCCAAACACATTCGCCGTTCTTTTTCAGGGTAAAATTGAAGACTCTGTACTGTTGAAGATCTCTACTTAAAAGGATTTTACTTTTACCTCTGGCTGGAGATCATCTGGACCGCTAACTCAACAGAAAACTAACATTTCAGTCAAAAATAAAAAGTGATCTGTTCCAAAAAAGATGGAAAAAATTGAACCAATTTGTAGATCTACATAAATAAACTTCTACACCATAAGTTATGTACATTAATAACTTCCCTGTTTTTGTTACCCCCGCCCCACCTTTTTTCTTTTTTATTTATTATCATTTTTTTATTTTACGACTCTGCCTGTCTTTTCTTGTGTTGCCTTTTTGGTTGTTGGGACTTTTACTTGTGTGGTAAATGTGGATTCTTGGAAAACACAATAAAAATTTAGTTTAAAAAAACAAAGTTTCTAGAAGTGAAGGAGTGCTAGAAAAGTGAAACTAAACTGGAGAGATGTAAAAATGTTATTTTAAGTGTGTGACATGTCTGAGACCTCCAGCTCCAGGTTCTTCTGGTTCACTGAACACAGATGAAATGCTGTCTCAAAGGGGGGTTGCAGCTGTTTCACATGCAGTGGTTCCATCCTGTCGTTACCTGGGTCAGTGTTTCAGTGGCCGGGGAGGACCGCGAGCGATGGTGCTGAGGAGCGCTGTGCTTGTTCTCCAGGCGCTCCAGCAGATCCTCAGCAGAGGCCGACTTCCCGGGCCTGCGAGAAGGTCCTGCTCGCTCTAGAGCTCCGTTCAGCTGCCGGGAATGTTCCAGGCCGGACTGGGGCTCAGCAGTCTGCCTGTGCCGGCCGTGGGTTGGGTCTCTGCTTTGAAAATGACTCGGTCCACTGACACCTCCTTCAGAACTCAGATCCAGAGTTGAGTCTGATGAAGCACTGAAAGACCAAGGAAAGAAAATCCTTTAGGTGTAAATTCTGCATCTACCTATGACATACCACATCATAGATGCTTAGAAGCCTCCAGACATGGTGGTCCAGATAAGGTCTAAGATACCTCGTGGGTGGTTGTGCTGGAGGCCTTGGTGAAGTCACTCTGCCTGGATAGAAGAAGTTGGACTGGAAGCCACGCAGGTCCGCTCCAGGAGGAAGAGAGGAGCAGAGACCCCTCTCACCAGATGGGAAGTTTGGATCTGGACCAGGATCCTGCAAGGACAGCAAGCTGGAGGCGGAGGAGAGGCTGACGGTGTCTGGAGAGAAAGAGAATGAGAAGAGAAATAAGGATTGTGTCTTTTCTGGAGAGCTTCGATGCTCTCACAGGAGCTGACCCACCTGTGTGGCCGCTGTAGTCCGGCTGTAAGTAAACACTGTGAGGCCTCGGCCCGCTCCGCTGTCTTTCGGCGCCTCTCCTTGCTCCTCTTTTTCTCTCCACGTACTCTGCCAGAGCATCCTGCTGAACTTGCCGCAGGTCGGTCCTGGACGGCGCGCTCTGAAAACTCTTGCTTCCGCCGGGACGTGCTGCCAGTTCAAACATCTTCCTCCGGTCTGCCACACTGGTCTCTGGCAGCCAGGAATCTATGCATAGAGTCTGTAGTTAGCGAAGGCCACGACTTTCTGACTACCTAGACTGGATCCTCGTGGATCTTCAGCAGCATCCAAAGGAAGTAGGATACTTGGAACACAGAGGTGACACTTCCAAACACTCAAACCAGATGGGAGCTGGTGCACAGTGTGAATGAAACCAGACAACAACACAATGATTTAGCCTGGTTCTGTTTTTCTGCCCTGGTTTTTCCTCCTCTGTTTTCACCCTGGGGAGCGTGACGTTTCCAGTTCCCTCATCTCATCATGGAGTAAAGCTGCCCCAACATTGGTCTTCACCCTCTGGTGGATCATCAGCCTCTACACAGCAGCAGTGGAGGAATCCTCCATCATTCCTCTGACACCATCCGCCCTGCACTCGGACGCTTCAGAGTCTCTTCCCTCACGCCTGCTTCTGGAGTTCTACATAAGAGATCACCATGACCCCAAGCTTGGAGTCAGGATCTCTAATAACTTTATCTGACTTTCAGGCTCACCTGTGCATCTGGTGGCACACCAACTACCACTACCTCCCTAATACACACTTTAATTGTGACCTGTGTTTGCTCTGTTTGGGTTGTCCTCCTGAATTCCTAACACCTGCATGGATGAATAGCATCAGTTCGAGCGTCACGAGCCGCTTTTTTCCTTCAGAATCTGCTGGAATTACGGTGTTAATGGTTGAAAAGTTACAGTGAATCAAAGAAAATAAACCCTGGAGCTCCAGTGATAAAGGGTCAAATTATGAGATAAGATATTAACACAGTAAAGTATTTAGCCTGAGACTGTATCACACATCAAATGAGGTTGTATAGTCAGATGACTGAAAGGATTTACCTCCTCCTCGTCTGAAGAGGCCAGCAGTCTCCGAGTCTGAAACTCCAACCTCGTTCATGTTCTCCGGCTCCGAGAAGGAACGCTTCTTCTGGTCTGCAGTCAGGCGCTTGCGGCCACAGATCCTCAGTAAAGCAGGAGGCCCGACCGGCGGGACCCTGGGCAGGGCTGGTGGACTGGGACCTCGGACGTCTGGATTCACCACGTGTCTTTCCTTTGGAGTGTGAGGGGAAGTGAGCGGGGGAGGCGACTGTGGAGTGATGACCACACCCTGAGGTTTGGGCATGGTTTTGGGGCCTCTTTTCTCCAAAGAGGGATACTTGGCAGGGACGGATGCAGG
This sequence comes from Oryzias melastigma, assembly GCF_002922805.2. Lineage (NCBI taxonomy): Eukaryota > Metazoa > Chordata > Actinopteri > Beloniformes > Adrianichthyidae > Oryzias > Oryzias melastigma. Next base: position 24,380,389 of record NC_050523.1, on the reverse strand, counting down.
CTGGCTGCTGGAAGAGGAGACGGAGGGGGGAGCAGCGGAAGGATAGAGGCTGGAGCTGAGGTTCCTCTGCTTCATGGAAGTGTTCCAAAGGACGGCAGTGTGAGCATCTTTCAAGACATCCCTGGAAGATCTGACCATAAACGATTAGTCTGTCAAATGATGACAAGCTAACTTGCTTAAAGTCCCCTTATGATTTTTAATCCTAAATTTAAATTTTTAATTTAAAAAAACATTCCCAGTAGTGTTCTCTTGTTCTCTTTCATAAGAAAAATGCTGCACACACATGTTAGAAACTCTAAAAACAGGATTTTCATCAGAGGGGGACTCTAAAGTTTGAAGGAGACCTCAAACCTGTTAGAAGAAGCATCCTTTGTCTCTTGGATGTCCTGCCTCCACGGGAAATCCCTGTTGGTCTCTGTTTCCATGGAGGCATCCAGCTGGAAGCTGCTGCGACTTCTCTGCAGGGCTGACATGGGATCTGCTGGGGTCCTGATGACCACAAATGAAACTTTTGCTTAAAGAGCTGATTACGGCTGCAGATTGAAGTCTCATTCTGTGCCTCCACCTGGATTTCATGTAGTCACTGCTGCCTCCTCTGTAGCTCATGGTCCGGTGGGCTTTGGTGCCTTTGGTGCTTCTCTCCAGCATAGTCCTGATGTCGTCTGCTCCACAGGGGCTGCTGCGGCCTTTCTCTGGGGTCTGAGTCAAAATAAAAACGACAGGACAATCACCAATCACTCAGCAGGATTCACTGAA
>NC_050523.1:24361812-24379558 GCF_002922805.2 Oryzias melastigma | reverse complement strand
GAGACTGCGTTGTCTTCCGCCACATTCCCGCCGCTCAAACCGGCTAACTTTTTCCAAAACAGACAGACTGTGCGCCGGTCCTTGCATGTCATCACTAGAGATGCTGTTGTCATGGTTACTGCCAGAGAAAGGACCGTCGGGGCTGGCGCATCTCTGGACCTCTGCGAGCGCGATTTCCAAACGGGTCAGTGGATGCTCACTGTCCCTGTCCAGCTCTGGGTGGTCCCAGTGATGATACTGAGGAGCTGCAGAGTCGCTGAAGTGGCGAGAAGGAGGCTGCAAGGAGGAGGAGGGGGGTGCAGCCAAAGGCTGCGGCTGCTTAGACACCTGGGAAGGAGGTACCTGACCCTGGGCAAGCCTGGGAGAGGACACGGGATCAGGTTGGGTGCTGCTCTGCTCCACTGGTCTGCAGGTGGACATCAGGAAGAAAAACATTTCATTAGAACAGAAGTGTCAAAGTCAATCGCACAGAGGCTAAAATCCAAAACACACCTTAGGTCACCAGTCCAACAGGATAAGCATTTGTTGAACACTCTAAAACTACATTTATAAAACTTTAAAACTGTAACTTTTTAATATAATCATGAACTAGATGTATAGCATTACCTGTGATAATGTTGGTGTGAATGCTGTAAGCTGAATTTGGCTGCTAAAGATGCTAGCTAAAACCGCTGAAGCTAATAGCTGAAAATGCTGAAGGTGACAGCAGGCTAAAATATTAGCTAAATGGCTAAATGCCAAATTAGCCTTAAAAAAAAGCAACTTAGGTTACCCAAACAGCTAGCATGTAGCTGAAATATTCGCGAAACTCCAAATAGCCTAAAAAATCTTAGTAAACGCCAAAATAGTCCAAAAAACTAGCAGAATGCCAGTTTTTGAAACTTTAAAACTGTAACTTTTTAACATCATTATGAATAATAAAAAGGCAGGAATATTATTACAGAGTAAATCAACTTAAACCTTAAATAACTTCAATATTTTACTCTCCATAAATATATATTTAGTTAACATTGTATAAGTCGGTAATAAGTGCAAGATAACATCTGGCAGTTAATAACAATAACATAAAATGATCTGGAGGGCCGGATAGAATTACCCAGAGGGCCGGATCCGGCCCCTGGGCCTTGACTTTGACACATGCATTAGATACATAAACATTTAGGGTCTGTAAACAAAATGACTCATTAATTGCTATCATCCAAACTTCAGAAGGAAACATCTGCATTCCTCAAAATGATGTCACGTATCTCATATCAGTTTGTCTCCTCTCTGGTTTCTACTGTCATAAATGTCTCAGTTTCTGCTAAAAAATGTTATCAATTCAAATGTTCACCTGACATCCTCATATCACCAGGACAGTGGACTAATGCAGTTTCTCAGCCAAAAGACTTTATTAATTCAACGTGACTGGAGTCTTCATCAAATATAAGTCCACCAGTGCTTCTGTTCACCACACTGAAACTAACTGATCCCTGCAAAGTTTCAAACCTCGTTTTCAGACATTCCTGATATTCTACCAGGTTTGAAGTTGTCTGAACTTCTCTTTGCTCCACATCTTTCCAAGCTTTTCTAATATCAGTCCTTTCATTTTTCATTAAGAGGTTGAATTTAAAAATAAGAAAATTATTATTAAACTCAGTCAAAATCTTTTTGCTCCAAACTCTTAACAATAGAAAATGTTTAAAAAAACTCAAATTTCACTATAACTTGTGGTTTAATTTTAAGGATGTTTCTTTAAAAGGCTACAAATGTTGACGGGTTAGTCTGGAATTTATTGTCATTATAATTTAGATTATTGTTCTAAAAATAAATGCTAGTTTAGATTTTATGAAGGTTCTCATTTTCATACTTGCCGCTAAAATAATTTCAAAAGTCATTTCCACTGATTACACTAGATTTTAGTCACTGTAATCACAATGAACTACAATTAAGTTAATAAAATAAAATCATTTGCTTAGAAATAACAAAACATACTTATTTCTGGGATGTATACCTTACATTTTTTTATTATGTTTACCTTTTTAAATGCTTGTGTGGAACTCCTTGTTAGATTCTGATTTCTAATTGTGAGCTTTCTTGTTTAGTACAAATCCTTTTGCTGCAAGGATCATGTTACAACTTTGTAGTCATTTTCTTTTAAAGATGAATGTTCTTTTCCTATTTTTGGCCCCTCTTCCTGCGGTGCAGAACTCTGCTGTGTTCTTGTGTTCTGGATATCTTCTTGATATATTCTATCCAGACAGAAATTCTGCCTGAAACTCCTAACAGACATGAGCTCATCTCTCAGCTTCGGTTCTTCATTCTTCATCTTCTAATCTAGATTTGTTTTTCATCCTCACACTTCAGCATCTTCTTGAAGGAACCTGTAGCTTTTCCTGTCCTTCCAACCACAACTGCAGTTTCATCGCTCCATCTATTCTCTTTAAACTGAAGACTTTAACCGTTTAGACTTTGATTTTTGTTGGTTTGAACAAATCCTTTAATGTAGTGTCTGTTCAGTACCTGTTCTGGTCTCCCCAGGAATAACCCAGGACGTGGTGGTTCTTGTTCTCCAGTGTGAAGTGGTCAGAGAGGACCTGGGTAATACTGACATCCGGGTTTTGTTCTTGCTGAAGTCCCTCTGTAGAGCTCTGACTGTGAGGCCCCCAACTGTCCACAACCTGGAGCCCGTTCAGGCTTTGAGGTTCTGGTCCAGAGCTGTTTCTGTTTGGTCTGCAGGATCCAGAGTTAGAGTCCAGCTGTTGGTGCCTAACAACAGGACAGCAGGTTGTTATCAGAAAGCGGGATGAGTGCACTGATGGTCTGGATCTGAAGGACTGAGGGGGGCTCACCGGTTCGCCTCCAGCGGCTGCGTCCTGAGCTGCGCAGAGGCAGATGGAGGGTGAGGAGGATGGGGATGTGCTACAGGAGCGTGGCCGTTGTCTGCGGACATCCGTTCATTGCTCCATGTTTCTGTGGGTCTTTCATCGGCGGCACCGGCGCTCTGGAACTCTTGGAACTGCTGTCGGCTGGTCGACCCAGAATAGACCCCACAGAGACCTGAGCCCGGCATCTGAGCGTAGTGCGGCTCCAGCTGGGCAGCTGGGAGCACGCTTGTGGGAAGGACGGTCCGAGCGGACGGTGGGGTGGGACTTGCAGAGGGTCTGGTGGGGGAGGGGGGCTGCAGAAATCCCCCCCCTTGCCGTGGCTTTGTGGTGGGGCTGCTCTCCGGGCTCTTCTCTATGACGGTGTGGAGCTGGCCCTCCATCCCATAAGAACCTTTGGCTAGAAACAGTTTGGTATTCTGAAAAGTTCTGTGCATGCAGATGGATCACTTTGGTTCTGAACAGGAAAAAAAGCAGACTGTACCTGAGACAGGAGCCACAGGCCCGCTGGAGTGATGCCAGGAACCTTTCTGCAGAGACCTGAGGAAAACAAGGTCCACCAGAGTTCAGATGGACAGAAACCATGAGGGGCACCGCATTCTTTTACTGACAGCTATAAAATCAGATTATCTGAACTGTACCGGGTCTAGAACCAGGCAAGTACACGTTCATATGAACCAAAGTCACATATCCTCACTGACTGCAGAAACACCAGTCCAAATACCTTCACTACTTACTACGGCGGCCACCATTAGTCCACTAATCGACGACTAATCGACTATTAAAATAGTCGACGACTAATTTAATAGTCGATTAGTCGTTACTTTAAATTATATGGAGTCAGAGTGTGATAAAGTTGAAAGTTATAATGGCATTCTGCTGCTTTATGGACTATTTTAAGTTTTTTTATGCTGTTTTGGAATTTAGCTAATATTTCAGCTGTATGCTAGCTGTTTTGGCTAACTTCGGCTTTTTTTCAGTTTTTTAGGCTAGTTTGGCATTTACCTAATATTTTAGCTGGCTATCAGCAACAGCGTTTTCAGCTATCAGCCTCAGCGTGTTTAACTATCAACTTCAGCGATTTCAGCAATCAATTTCAACATTTTCTGCTCTCAGCACTAGCGCTCACATTCAGTTTACAGCATTGACACTAGCATTATCACAGGTAATGCTATATATCTAGTTTTTCCTTAGTTTAAAGCCAATGATGTTTAAGATGTGAGCTTTATATCCAGTTTGTACATGATCTGATTAGTCGACTAATCGACCCGTTTGTGGCAGAACTACTACTCAGTGCAGTATATTGGGGTGTTTGCCAGTGTGTACTGCGGTCCAAATCTATAGTTCCAAAAACCAGTGCCCTCAATATTTCCCAGAAGTCTCTGCGAGAACCCAGTGTGCAATGATGCTCACTAGTTTGGCAAATATAGACCACAATGCATTGTGTTTGAGCAATATTTCATTCGGAAAAAAACAAAATTTTAACATGTTTTTTTAATAAACTATCTAAATGTCATCAGAACACAGTGGATTTATAAATATTCTTCAAAAAATCTTTATATTTATTAGGTTTTTCAATGTATTGAAATTGGTGAAGTCATATTTTCCATTTTAAAATAAAGTAGTAAGCATGATGTCCAAATTGTTTTTTTTAACTCCAGGGAACTAAATAGTTCTGCACTGTATAGTTTTAGGGAGGGAATTCGGACCAGCATGACACAAATGTGCTTTAACATGGCTCCACTGTAGAGCACACAGAGGGACTGATGGCACTGCTGTGTCCCTTTGACTTTCAATGAGCCCATACCATCATACTTCCACTGCACAGAGGGAAAGCTATGATGACTGAATGAGCTGTCACAGTTTTTTGATTTGGTTTTTCTGACAAATGTACTTTTTCCTCTTTTAAATAATAAAAACTAAAGATACACTATGTTTCATTCTCACTGCTTCTGCCTTAGAGTTCAGTTTCTTTTTAAAGCAGAGGAAACCATGAATCTGATTCATGAAGTTATTTTGGTGTCAACGATGGGGTCAAGTTGGGTCAAGCCTGTGAGTGAGACGGTCTCTCCTCACCGCAGTGACCGGGCGTTCTCCAGACTGGACCAGGAGTTCGGTCTCTCGTGGTTCCTGATGGCGGCGAAGCTGTCGCTGCGTCTGGGTGGAGCAGGCGCCCCCTTCAGGCTCTCATAGGAACTGTGGTTGACTGTCGGCCCCCATATTGGCCCCACACTGTGTCTGTTAGAGGCTGGGATGCCACCGCTGTTGTTACCACTGGTGCTACTACTGTTGCCACGGTAACAGACTCCAGCTGAGCAGGAACAGCAGAGAGAGACACCTCTTTAGAAACTGTAACACCAGAAAGCCTGAGGGAGACATGAGCGGCGTCATTACCTTCCCTTCCGAGCCCGGACTTCAGCCCAGCTCTGGAGCTGCTGCTGCCCAGCGTGGAGGCGGAGCCAGAGCACAGCTCGTTCTCCTTACAGAGGCCCTGCTGGCCGTCATACCCTGACCGGACACCGCGCGCCTCAGTCTGCAGCATCTCTGCACTCCCTCCTCCTCTCTGAGGGACGGTTTCTAAAGAATAGCAGCGCTCTGGGCTGAAGGAGGGAGTGGAGGCCAGGTACTCTGGGATGCTGGAGCTGGTGGAGAAGGACGAGTACGCCGAGTCCCTCTTACTGTGCAGATGATCAATGCTGCTCGAGGACCTGGAGGAATAAAAAAAAACATTTTTCAGAGAACATTAATTCATTATCTCAGTACTTAACTGCCTAATTTGTTTCACAGTTTGAGACCTTTTCCCTCAGAAATTAAGTAAAAGACAAATATATATTTTAGGGCTATGAAAGTTAACGCGTTAACACACGCAGTTAATCAAAATTAAATGTAGGCGTTAATTTTTATTAACGCCCTCAGGCGTCCTGGCGTGCAGCTGTGAGATCAGCATAATAAAACTGTCTAAAATAAACTTTTTCTATATTATGTGGTTGAAATTTTACTGAATTAAAGAGATAATATGGAATTTATTTGTAGTTTTTGGACAGAAGTGATCTGTTATTTTAATCAATGAGGCGGAAGACAAACGTCGATCTGATGGCTGCAGTACAGAGCGAAAGATCTCCTGTGGTGGGCGGAGCCTAAAGGAGTTGTCTGGTATTAGAAATCCAACAACAAGGAAACCGATCACTACTTTGGGATGAGGATCGACATGAGTTTTCCACAATAGCAATCACTGTCGTCTAAAGATTGTGTGGTTCATCAGAGCGAAAGTCCCGCCCACCGCCGTAAGAAGAAGTGAGCCGTTCAGAATGGACAGACTCCACCTGCTGAGCAGATTCCAGCTGAGCTAACCTGAAATCCAGCTGGATCAAACTTCTGCCCCAATTTTTTTCCTTCATTAGAGCAAAAGGAAAAAACTGGAAAAGACAGAAGTCGAGGAAAAATGTCAACTAGAGTTCTTAGAAGAGAAATTCTTTTTCTCGTGACTGAGGTTCCAAAGGGTTAAAAATAAATGTTCTAAATGTACAATTTTGCATGAGATTTCATATTGTGATTATTTGCAGAGAATAAGTGGTTGGCAAACCATGTAACTAAAAAAAAAAAAAAAATTCCAAGAAAAAAAATTAACTGATTAATCGCAAACTGGAAAAAATTAATCGCAATAATTTTTTCCAGGTTTGTGATTAATTAGTTAATTTTGTATTTTCTATTCCCGACCATAATACAGTTTTTCTTTTGTAGATTCGTCCTCACTCCCCACTTCATCATGAACGGTGACGTGTGTGGCGGTGTTAACCTGGCAGAAGACAGCTGCTGGCAGGAGGAGTACGCCGGGTGGGAGGCAGAGTGGCCGTGCAGCTCCAGTGGGTGCTGGCGCTGGGCCACCGAGTGAAACTGGGAGGACTGGGGCGGGTCCAGGCTCTCCATGCTGCCCCTGGAGCTGTACTGGTCTGGGCTTTTTCTAAGGTATCCTTCACCAGAGTCAAACCCTCCAGAAAGATCTGTGGTAGAGGCACTGAGAGGCACCAGAGGAAGAGGGAGAAGGTTAAGTTTGGAAGGTAATCTGCTACTCTAACATAGTTTTGAAGTTCAAATGCTACTATTGCTTTTAAAAGTACATTTGGCCTCAAGTAAAGTCGGGATTGTGCTTAAGTCATAACTTGCCACAGAGTAAGGAGAGTTTATAAGTAAACAATTGTAACCGTTCACAAACCCACCAATCACAGGGAGACTGAGGACACTTTCTCTAGGTTCATTCAAATGTTTGTGTGTACAAATGTGAACAGATCTTTCATGAAAGCAGCTTCCTGTGATGATATCCAGGGAGCTGTGAGTAAAGTCTCTGTAACCCTCCTCTGTAAATGTGAGGATCCTCTTACATGATGAAGCAGACACGCTTCCTGCAGCTTCATCTGGTGGAGCTGGTGCACTGCGACAGAATGCACCGCCTCCTCACACTGATTAACTGACTGGAATGTAAATGTGTGGCCTTGATTGTCTACGTCACAGTTTGACCCAGCAAACCCCTCAGCCGGACACAATGCAATTAGTGCTGGAGAAGAGGACATTTTGCTGCGTTTTTGTCTGACTTTTCCTACTCCATTCATTCTCCTTTGCTCTCCCTGCATCTCCTCAAAGACACATTAAAAACATTCAAACATATCTATGTGACCACAGACTACTTGGTTTAATAACATCATCATTGCTGGAAGCAGGAGTCTTTCTGAAGACCTCTTTACATTTTCCAGATTACAGTTGCCTCGAACTGTGTGCATGTAAAGTTCTGTTCCACCAGAACCAAGTGGACCGAGGTAAACTCCTTCTCCTAAAAAGTTGAATTAAATTCAAGAACAGATCTTAGTCAAATAACCAATAAACCCCCTGACTTACATAAAATAAAGTTATTGGGACGTTCTTCAGACTTCCTTTCCGTGTGAGAAGAATTAAATAAAAAATCGAATTAAATTCAGATTAAATGAAAACACGTGTTGTGAGCTGTGGCCGGTTTTATCCCAGAAACACATGACAGTGACCCCAAAGTACATGAACATCCAAATCTAATCTACAAATATCAAATATGTCCTTTTTAGAGTCCTAGCTTTAAGAGTTTTCTTTCTTTATATGAAAGTTTCTCAGATTTCAACAAATATCAGCTGTTTCAAAGGTTTTAAAAATATCAGCTTTATAAAAAGAAACAACATGAAAAAATGTCCCTTTAGTTTATTGTTCTCTTTATAACCAAATCCAACTGATTTAAGAGTTTCAGGGTGGTTTCAATATGATAAAACGCTTGGAGTTTGATTAAAAACTAGATTTATATTTATATTCAATGTTTAAAAAGGAAAGCTTTTTTTATAAAGTATTTTTTTATTGTTCAAATATAGGTTTTCAATTATGTGCTTTATAAAATCTTTATAACCTATAAAACAAATAAAAGTAAGAGTAAAAAGCTGGCTTTGATATGATCCTTCTAACTCTAATGCAGCATAAAGATCCAAAACAACAAAAGTCGTCTCTCTGATATTCTGACCAGTGTGGCTCCACTGGTGTGTGAATGCGTATGAATGTTCTGGTGATGGTCAGAGGGTTGTAGGCGCGTACTGGCAGCCATGCCTCTGTCAGCCTGCCCCAGGGCAGCTGTGGCTACAGTAGTAGCTTACCATCACCAAGTATGAATGAGGTGTGAATGAATAATGGATACACAATGTAAGCGCTTTGAGCGTCTGGAAAAGCGCAGATAAATCTAATCCATTATTATAAGTAAAGAAAAGAAAACATGCAGGTAAATGCCTAATAACTCAAGTCCATGATTTTAGATTTACTTTATGAGGACTTTATCATAAAAGATGTTTTGGTTCATATTTCATCTGTGTGTCCAGCACAGTTTTACATGCTGGGATGTTTTACAGTAGTAAACAGCAGAGCTGCCGTTCAAAGTCAGAGTGAGATGATGGAGACCCGTCAGTCACAGCCACCGCCCTCAAACTATCACATGTTCTGCTGCTTTAGACAGACGGACCGAGTCTGGTTCTGTGGTAAAGCTTACAAAATGAAGAAGCTGTTTTTAGAGAAAGTTAATATGAAAATTAAGAAGAAGAAAAGGTTATGCTGTCGATAAAGTTTACTTTGGACAAGCATCTGTTTAATATCTGAGAATGTTTCATCACCTCAGTATTGTAGATGTGTTTACTGATGAACAGAGCTCTGTTCAAAGCATCTCATGTTCATATTAAATTTACTGTAATAAAAAGAAAAATCTACAAAAGCTCAAATTCAGTAACAAGAGCCTGTTGAATGAGAACTGTTCTTTGAACTTCTTTGTTTCAGTCAACAATAACAGGTTGGACTGTTCTTTCAATAATACTGTCTTATTTAGTGACAGTCCACAATTTCTGAGCTCGTTTCTCCTTTAAACACGGTTTAAGAAGCAATTATTTTCATTTAACACTAAAAGAGGAAACATAGTAAAGAACATTTTTGATCTTTTGAGATAAAAACTCGTCCTGACTTTGGATCCTGTTCACAGTTGTTGCATCCGCTGTCATGCCAACACGTTCCCACTCCTGACTCCTCACACATTGACGTTTGGTTAAGGACCCCTCCATGTCACTTTCTGCCGTTTGGGGTGTCGCCAGCTCATCGTTTTTGGACGTGTCGGCTGTAACCATTAAATCACGGGTCTCCGACCTCAGGGCCACGAACCAGAACCGGTCCTGTACCGCAACGCGGAGCGCACCAGTACCCTAAACCAGTACCAGTACCCTAACTCAGTACCGGTACCCTAACCCTAACTGGTTCGGGTCCGGTATTGTGTCCCAAGGTTTGCGGATCGCTGATTTTATGAACAGCCAGCACGTCAAAAAACGACAAGTTATGAACGTCTATTTTTGACGTGGAGCGGTCCTTAACCAAACGTCAGTATGAGACGAGTTTGGAGTGAGAATGTGTTGACATGTACATCCCATAGACTTTGTCAGCTATTTTAAAAATGGATTTAAGGAGTTTAATGTTTGGCAGGAGAGATTTCTGGCCTGGCGAGGCTGAACACACTGCAGTGCAGCATGGGAAAGGAGACAACTGCATATGTTCAATTATGAGCTGTGGAAATGATGCTGGTGAGTAAAAACACAGAAGCACGACACAAGCAGCGCCTCACACCGACCTGGCGTGGTAGCTCTGGGGCCAGGCGCCGCTCATGGTGTCCATGGCTCTGTGCTCCATCTCCTGCTGACACTCGCTGAGCTTTGCCGAGTGCCATGAATGAGGGCGGGAAGCCGGCTCACTGCGTCTGTGGGGAGAAAACGGTCCGTTTCAACACGAGTGCAGATGCAGGGACTGATGAGACTCAAAACACAGTTTCCCCAAGAAGTCCTTTTCTGACGTTCTGCAGTCGTTTAGAAGGACCCTCTTGAGCGGTCAGTGGTCCAGCTGACCTGTGGAAACCTCTGACAGCGTTTAGGGAGCTCCCTTCTTTGAACAATCATGTGTGGAGGCTCTAGAGCAGACAGGACAGAGCCACAGCTCCTCGCCAGCTCCTTCATCCTCATAGGTCATCTAAAGCAGGCATCCCCAAACTACGGCCCGCAGGCCGGATCAGGCCCACCTCCACATTTGGCCCGGCCCCCCACACGTGATTAGAATCACCAATCGAGACCCACATAGAACCTGACTTTTTATTCCACCCTTCTACAGTCTGAACTATGACGGGAGAGGAGAGATCATTTATTGGTTTAATAGTGATTCACTTTTTCCTTATTTCTTCATTATTATTATTTTTCTTCTGTTCGTTTTTTGGATATCTATAGCATTTACTAAGGATTTCTAGGCTATCTTGGGGTTTAGTTAATGTTTTATCCACATGCTAGCTGTTTTGACCAAACGAAGTTTTTTGTTTTGTTTTTTAGGCTAATTTGGCCTTTAGCTAATATTTTAGCTAGCTATCAGCTTCAGTGTTTTCAGCCATGAACTGCATTAGCATTCTGGCAGCATTTGTTCCCATGTGTTTTCTCTGCTCTGACAGAGAAAGACTGAGTTGTGACTCTGCAGGCAGCTCTTCAAATGTGTCCCTGGTGCTGGATGTGCTGCTTCACAGAGAGCTGCACCTTACCCCCGGCTCACACCCCAGTCATGCTTTCCATGTTTCTGCTAGTCATCTTTCAGCAGGAACAGAACCACCATTCACAGAAGCAGATGGCCAACAGAGCTGCAGGCAATCATCCACTCAGCAGACGTTATTATCACAACTGCAGCAAGAAAACTGATCTTTTCAACCTAAAGTTTTGTCCTCACGCACACATGCACACAACTGCACTGGTGAATGTCAGAACAGCACCAAATCTCAACTTAACATTCCTCCATCACTTTACAAGAAAATTGAAAGCATATGTTAAACCAGAAGAACAATGATCTGGTCTCACAGTCAAAAATGTCAAATATCAGGAGGACTTTTGAGGAAACCATCCATACTGCATCCATACTTGACCTGGTCGTAATGCTCTTGCTTTGCCTCAGTGAAACCTCGGTCTGTAAAGGCCTGAAGCAGCCAGAGCAGATCATCCAGCGAGCTGAATGAAGAAATGATCAGAGAAGTTCAAAGGGACTGACTTCCTCTCTGTGGGACAGTTGTGAGTAAAAATGAAATCCAAGGTGTTAGCTTTAGTGTGGGCAAAACCTACTGAGACATAAGGCATCGTGCAGGTGGTGTTCTCTGTATTCTTGAATGACTGATTGATGGCATGAAGTTAACAAACTGACAATTCCATGGTCCAAGAGAAGAGGAGGAAGCAGAAAGATCTACTGAATGAATACAGTGAAGATAGGAGAACAAGCTGTAAAGAGAAAGAGCAAAACAGACTGAAGAAGGAAAGAAGCAGCAATGATCTGATCTCCAAACGTGTCCTTGATGGACCCTGTGAGTGCGCCTTCTCCACTTGGGCGAACTCCTCCTCCACCTGCACCCTTTTAGGTTTTCTTCTTATGCGGCCCGCCACAATCACTCTGCCAGTCGGTGTTTCATGTGATCTGCTTTGATTTATTTGTATTTCTTTTGTTATCACAAAGATTTCTGGTTGAAAGACCGTGTTGCTCTCAGGTACAGGCGCTTTTGATTACAGCACCTGTGACATTTAAAATCTTGTCTGCCAATCATGTGACGTCATATTAGACACATCTCCATATCATATTCTGCTAACTAAATAAATCTACATGCCACAAAAAATAGGTTATTATTCATAGAAATTGAATAAACAAAACAAACAGAAATATGCCAAAATGGCTCTTACAGACCCAAACGCCTTTACACAGAGGTGTCTTCATGCATGCTCTGTCACACGTGGACTGATGCTGCAGCAGAGGCAGACTTTGTCAGAACCAAGAAACAATCGTCTATAACTGAGCATAGCATGAAAACTGTGGAGAAGAAGCAAATGAAAGAAACTCATCTGACAAAATAAAAGTTACAGTTAACCAAAGAACATAAACACAGGAGCTCTGGTATTAAACAGTTAAAGCAGAACCTGACTTTTTATTCCACCCTTCTGCAGTCTGAACTATGGCGGTAGAAGATAGAGTATTTATTGGTTTAATAGTGATTCAGTTTTTCCTTATTTTTTCATTATTATTATTTTAATTCTATACGTTTTGTAACCTCCGTAGCTCTTCAGCTCTTTCAGCTCTTTCAGCTCTTTAGCTTATTCAGCTATTAAAATATTCAGCTCTTTTAATACTAGATTTTTTCCCACTGTTTTGGCATTCACTAATGATTTCCAGGCTATATGGGGGTTTAGATTATATTTTAGCCACATACTAGCTGTTTTGGTTATTTTAGGATTTTTTTTCAGTTTTTAAGGCTAATTTGTAGCTTCACTAATATTTTAGCTTTATGCTAGCTGTTTTAGCTAATTTTATCTTTTTTGCAATTTTTCAGGCTATTTTGGAGTTTCAGCTACATGCTAGCTGTTTTAGTAAATTTAGAATTTATTTCAGTTTTTTAGACTAATTTGGAGTTTAGCAAATGTTTTAGCCTTATGCTAACTATTTTGTCTAAATTAGACATTTTACTGTTTTTTTAGGCCAATTTGGCATTTAGCTAATATTCAGCTACATGCTAGCTGTTTTGGCTAATTTAGAAACTTTTTCAGCTTTTTAGGCTAATTTGGAATTTCACTAATATTTTAGCTAGCTATCAGCTTCAGTGTTTTCAATTATCAGCTTCAGCATTTTTAGCAATCAATTTCAGCATCTTCAGCGGCCACATTCAGCTTACAGCATTCACACTAGCATAATCAGGGGTGATGCTAAATATATTGTTTCTAAAATGCTTTGCTAGTTTTTTTTTTTTTTTTTTTTTTTAATGAAGATTACAGAAATGAATTCTTTTAAATGTGGCTATGTGTGGCTTTCTGGGAAAAGACAAATGTTTATGTTAAACTTCTTCTGTTAGCCTACAAACCGACCCCCACTCCACACCAAGGAAGAAAACAGGTATGCTATGTGTCCTTCACAAGGAAAAGTTTAGGGACCCCTGGTCTAAGTTCTCAAGCCCCTTAAGTTCTCACTTTACAAAAATATCACTTTTACAGATTAAACAGTTGGACTTTTTGACAGCATCGATGCTCATCCTGTGTCATAGCTGTGTTCTTCTCTAGCCATCTCATTAGTATACATGCCGGCTGGATGAGGTAACACCCTGTGCTGAGCAGTCATGCTCTTTTTCGTCAGGTTGGAAAAAACAAAGTTTACAGGAATCCACGCTGTAAAGTAACATCTTCAGAACCTGCATCCTCCTTTTTGAGGTCACAGGGTTGCTGGAGCCTATCCCAGTTATGGTACATAAATGGCGTATACTTGTTTGCCACGTTCTTAGAGGACCCAAAGCACTTTACATTCACCCATTCACACACGTTGATAGCGGCTCCACTACCGAACACTGGCACCAACCTCTAACCACCAGGAGCAATGTGGGGTTCAGCGTCTTGCTCAAGGACACTTCGACAGATGGGCACGCAGGGCAAGAACTAAACCTGCAAACTTCTGATCAGAGGTGGACCGCTCCACCTTTGCCTCACCCTTCAATTAACCTATGAAGCATGTCATTGGACTGTGAGAGGAAACTAGAGTTCTCTAAGAAAACTCACAAGGAGAACAGCTAGGGCTTGAACCGGTTAACCACTGCACCACTGCAGCCCCACAATGCAAAGAACTGTATCTGAAGTTACTGACTGACCACAGACACAGAGCATCACCTGCCATACCTGACAGCTAACTTTGAACAGATCCTGGTCTGTTCAGCTCAGTTAGAATCCGACTGTTATCCAACCAATAACAGAGTGTGCTGGTTCCATAGACCTCCCTGGAACCATCTTCATGTTTGCCATCTCCCTTTCCTCAGTATTTATTCTCAGAGGTAAACAGGAAATGATCTTATCTGGCTAAGATGGAGACAGAGGACATAAAAGCCAACATGTCTGTGGACCACAGGGACCTCAGTAATGACAGGACATGACTCGAATGCCTCAACACCTTATCAGGGCTGCTGCTCTGTGTGCATACGGTCAAGGTACTAAAAACTCAGGAAAGATTGGCTTCACTGGCATTTTATCTCATTTAGATTAAGAAATTAAACAAGCTTTTAGCAGATTTCCCCGTGTGTTTAGATCTAGTCTGTCATAAAATACCTTGTTACTGTTTATCTAAAACATGAGACAAACACAAACTTTGTGTAGAAATTATTCAATGTGAAGACTTTTTACTGCTTTAGATCCTGCAAGAGATCCAGTAACATCTCAGATGCTACAGGGCTCAGTCAGAACCACTTAGATCTGTCAAAGAAACACGACAGACTCACTGTTCTTAGAATCAAAGGCACCAAAGTCTTTACGCTAGCTATCAAGGCCGTGACCTACTTTATAATATTCAGTACTGAGTACAAATGTAATGGAATTCAAGCTCAAATCTGTGTGTGACAAAATAATCAGCAGCAGAATCACTGAAGAGGAACATGAGAAGTCAGATGTTTGGACGATTCTCTCCAAGGCTAAACCTCCGATGGTTTAAGCTCACTAAAGCTGACAAACTCAGTAGGGAAAAAAGTAAACAAAATTGGGTTAAAGTTCTTAAAAAACAACACAAATAAGTGATGAATATATTGTATTTAGGCCTGCAGGCTGAAAGTTTCTTCCATTTACTCATCTGTAGTCTTGTTTCCAGAGAATTTGTTTTAATCATCAAAACTAATCCAGCTTTTTTTGTTCCAGCCAAGTCACTCAATAAATGAAAAAAGAAAAGAAAAAAAAAGAAAAACTACAGTTTGGTTCAAGTATTAGACGTGACCTGACAGACCTGAACCATGGAATTAAATAGGAATTAAAGCTAGTTTGGTGCAAAAGTCAAACATGCATTTTTTGCATAAATGTAGTGTTTGCATTTCCACAATGAAAACCTTTAATAAAGAAGATAAATATGATTCCCTCTCTTGAAAGAAATGATGGTGACAGGAGGCTGTGACCCGTTTTACCTTGTGGTGAACCTGAGGACTTTGGAAATCAGGCCAGTTGCTAAACTGTTGACACTAGCCTCGGATGGAGAGCGACAGAGCGCTCCATCCGAGCGGCCCAGCTCCAGCTTCTTCTGCTTCTTCCTGAGTTTCCGGCGGTAAAACACCTCCAACAGTTCCATCCTCACAGCTTTCAGTCCTCTTTCTCTCGTCCTGCTGTCTTCCTACGACGGTCTTTTTAGTTCCCCCTCACACACCATGCCTCAGACAGGTCCATGTCCACTAAACCAACGCTCTTGGATCCTTAAAAATGACTCTTTTCAATCTTTCTGTTGGACCTGCTTAAACTCTTGAACATATCTCTGTTTCACAACATAAGATCCCTGTCAAACCGATGGACTGTCGGTCCTTTCTTGCTGCCAAAACCAACTTGTAAATGTTCAGCTGCTGTGTGGAGGTCCTCAAAAAGGCTCCTTAATGACCAGCAAAGCCACGACTCTCTTGAAGTTTCCCAGCTTCTCCTCTCCTCTCTGCCATTGAAACTCCATCCAGAGTGGTTTCAGTCGATCTCAGTTCTTCCTCGTTTAGATCTGCCTCTTCGCCCTCGTTTCAGCCCGGGGCTGGTGGGGGGTGGACTCATGCAGCCCTCAGTTCGTTAAGCACATGAAGCAATTACGCGTCATTAGGCCACTGCGATGTAAGCGTGAAGTAAACATCCTCCAAACAGCTCGGCTGGACAGTAACTGGAGAGGTGGGGTGTGAGCGAGAGACACTGAATTTCTGAAGATAAGAGAGTAACTGAGAGGAGAGAGGAAAAAGGGAGGAAGGGTGAGGATTAGCCAGACATAATGAGTGGCAAGATGGGGAGGGAGCATGGCAGTAGGGAGATAAGTGTGGTTAAATCGTTTGGGTGGAGATAGAAAGGAATGAAGCAATGATTGGACTGATAGAAGAGAGATGGTAGAAAGAGGGGAAGTGGACAGACAGATAAAGGAGGGGGGGTTAAAAGAGGTGAAGGGATGGAGGACGGAGCATTCCTGTTTCAGCCCCACAAAACTGAACTCAGAACTTTAGACAGAAGGAATAAAAAGTGTAGAGGAGATGTGAGGAGGGAGGAGAAGAGGGAGGACAGATAAACAGAAAGACAAGGAGCTGAAAACAGGAAAACAGTGTGTAATTGCTGCAGAGTGGGGAGGAAGACGTCTCATGATGCAGTACGTGGTGCTACAGTAAACAATGAGCTCATTATCACAGACTCCTTCTTATCATCAGAGGAGCACACATCCAAAAACACAAGTCCGGAGCACCAAAGAGACAGCACTGTTCAGCGACTCAGAGCATTGGTGGTTGGTTATGAAACAAGATTTTAATGATTGTTCTTTAATTAAAAAGAAATGCTGGATAGATAAGCTGAGACACTCATGGTCTTCAGAGGAATCACATGTGGAAACGTGTTATCAGGAAATCAAGGGTTGACATGTGACCGTGTTTATGTCCTCCCAGATCCTCCTTGAAAACTGTTGAAAGTATATAAAAACCCTCCTATCTCTGTGGGTATGTTAACCATGAACCATGCAGAAGAGCACAGGACTCTCAGATGTGAGGATCTTTGTCTAACAGTTGGAGCCTGAAAGTGGGTCATGCACCAGAACAGGGATCCGGGGTTCAGCAGCAGGCTCTCATGGCTGAGAAGAAGAACCTTGAGGGTCATAGCCCAGATCTCAGTTCAGCTGAACATGTTGAATGAAGGCTGCAAAAGGGACTGTCTGACACCTTTCACTCCCTCTCACTGGTTGAGTGGCTGCTACACCCCCTCACTGTCCCATGCTCCCCCTGTTACATTGGTCTGAGCCTCACGTGACAAACTGATGACAAAAAAAACACACTTTTTATCAAAATTATGTTTTCTAATGGTTTTATTTCCATAGCAACCATTTCATACTTCAGTCACCTGGGGGTGATGAAAAACAGATTTTTGGTAAGCCACGCCCACATTCCTGAAATGTTTATATTGTATGTTATTTTGTTCCGTTCTGCTTCAGT
Organism: Oryzias melastigma; assembly: GCF_002922805.2. Classification (NCBI taxonomy): domain Eukaryota; kingdom Metazoa; phylum Chordata; class Actinopteri; order Beloniformes; family Adrianichthyidae; genus Oryzias; species Oryzias melastigma. The sequence continues at coordinate 24,362,158 of NC_050523.1, read as the reverse complement.
CATCTAGTGTTGCCACAAACGATAATTTTAATAGTCGAATAATCAACGATCAGTTTTTTCCGATTAGTCGACTAATTGGGTCATATGCAAACTGGATGTAAAACACAGATCTTAACCATCATTAGCTTTAAACTAACTACAAAATAGATATATAGCCTGACCTGTGATAATGCTAGTGTGAATGCTGTAAACTGAATTTGGCTGAATTTTCTGTGATGTCGTCTTTTTTTTTAGGGGCGTCGTTCACTTTGCCCAAAATTTGATGAAGTGATGATGAGCATCCCTGGAAATGAGAGAGTTGTCATTGGTGCAGATTTCAATGGTCATGTTGGTGCAGGAAACCGAG
>NC_050523.1:24348507-24361454 GCF_002922805.2 Oryzias melastigma | reverse complement strand
TTGAAACAGGCTCTGGGTGGTCAGGAGGTACTCCCAGATGATTGGATAACTACAGCTAATGTGTAGGAGTGCAGCATGTAGTAGTATGTTGAGCATTTGGAGACACGTTTTTTCACAAAGAGATGTGACATTAAAGGATCAATATTTGACTACTTTGTTTACTGCCTTCATGCTCTCATGCTTCACTCAAACACACCTGATAAAGATTTGAACTCTTGAGTTTGAGAGAACATCAGAGTAAAGTAGGGTATCCATTAGACCTGGTGGATAAAAGCAGTTTGGAACTAAAACAAAGCTGAGAGTTCAAGCTCCACTTGAGAACATACAGGCTAAAGGTTGCTTTTCCTCAAGACAACATCTAATCTAAAATCAAATAATGATTCTTTTTCAAGCCAGTATAAAATACTCTTCAAAGCCACTAAGGGTTCATTAAAAACATGTCAGAACGTGAGCCTCCAACAACTTTGGTACAAATACTTGAATGTTGTGTTGAAGGAGACAGACAGCTTTCAGACAGACAGCTCTCTAACAGTCACTGCTGCTGTGAAACATCTCCAAACATGGACCAGACCAGTTAAACACTCAACCCAACACAGCAATGCAACCTGAAACTGAGTGACACCATAACAGACTGAGCAGATTAAACTGCTTTTTTCATACAATGATGTCAGTTTGAAAGAATGTGGTGATTCAATCCAGGAAACACCTGCAGAAGAAAAGAAAAGAAAGGCATGGGAAAGGACAGTCCTGGAATCAGAGTGACATCAGAGGATGAGAGCAGCTTCAACAACAAGGAAACGTAAATCAAACGGTTGTAATAGAGAAATGTTTCTAATGAGTCTGTCCCCTCCATTTTAACACCCAGTCTCATGGGGCTCTGATGGCCTGCTTCCTGTTTTTGGATGACCACTAAGTGGCAGACTGCTGCTCCCTCCTTATGGTGGCATCTGATTACCACTGAGATTATCAATAATCCAAGGAATAGTGAGGGAAAGATTAATGCGTTATCAGAACCACAATAAGAGCAGCTTTAATCATAATAATTTTGCTGTTACTGTTTTCCAAAGTCAGTCATTAAAACTCAGACTGACAGAACAGGAAGGAATCTTCAGATGTTCGTTCCTGTTTCCTCACTGAAGATCTGCTGTGTGGCCAGTTCCAGAGACTTCTATGAACACTTGTTCATACAGGCTGTGCTATTCATCTACACCACACGAGTCAGTCGAGGCCCGGGGGCCGGATCCGGCCCTCCAGGTAATTCTATCCGGCCCTCCAGATCATTTTATTTATCGTTATTAATGATCCGATGTTATCTTGAACTCATTTCTAACTTGTATAATTTTGACAAAATATATTTTTATGGAGAGTAAAATATTTAAAGTTATTAAGGGTTTAAGTTGATTTATTCTGGAATAATATTCCTGCCTTTTGATTATTCATAATTATGTTAAAATGTTACGGTTTTACCATTTTAAAAATTGGCATTCTGCTAGCTTTTTGGACTATTTTGGCATTTACTACGATTTTTTAGGCAATTTTGATGTTTAGCTAATATTTCAGCAACATGCTAGCTGTTTTGGCTAATTTAGGCTTTTTTGAGTTTTTTAGGCTTTTTTTAAGTTTATCTATTTTTCAGCTACAGGCTAGCTCTTTTGGCTAACATTCCTTTTTTTTAGTTTTTTCAGATTAATTTGGCATTTAGCTTAACATTAACATTAACATTTTTGATTAGAACATCTGATTTGCATCATGAGATCTAAACATCAGATGATGTTTAGAATAAGGTGGAGTCTTCACAGCTGAAGATTTTGTTGTAGAAATGAATTAAACTAGTATTTATGATTATACATTTTACATAACTTGATTCAAAAAAATAAATCATTCTTACTTTACTAAACCCACCAGACTCCCTATAACAGGGTCTGCTAAGGTGGCCAAGGAGCCTCGAATGGCTCCTTTAAATATATATATATATATTTTAAATAGTAACTAAAGTAAAAACTAAGTATGAAAAAAACTGAACTCAAACATTATTCTATCCATTCACAAACAGTTGAAGAACATCACGTATCTCTCTGTGATGATCTAACAATCCATAAAGCGGTTCACAGTTTAATAAAGTTGAGCTACAACATTTTGACAGATTTGTGATCACTGTGTACCACAAAAAATCAATCTGAGTCAGTAATGACAACACAAGTTTATATTCAAGGTCTTTTAGCCAGATTTTCCATTTTTGAACAATTTGTTGTATTTTAGATGCCTCCTTAAGGTTAAAAATACTGTAAGGTTCACTGAATTAGCTCTGATTTTAATTTTGTTGTGTTAGATTTATCCATTTCTGGCAGAGATGCACCACAAACTGAAAAATAAACTGTTTTTTACTCATATTATCCTTTTTTGCTGCATAGATGAACCTATGTGACACAGGAAGTCTTTTATTTTGAAAGGACGTCATAGGAACCTTTGTCAAAAGTTTTAAGCCATGTCATATTTTGAAAAAGTACTATTTTTATTGATGTTTTTTATGCTAAGAATAATTCATTTATATATATCATAAGAAGAATGATGTTGTAAATATAAATCAGTGTCTTGATTCTCTAAAGGGTGAGCTAAGACTTTGTGGCTCCTGCTGAGTTGTGATCAGTGAAAAATCCACCCAAATGGCTCTTTAAGTGTTGAAGGTTGCAGACCCCTGGTCTATGAGAAACCGAAGAAGCTCACAAGAACATTCAGCAAATTGGCCGTTTCCTGAGGAACAACTGTCATAAAAACTCTAAGACAGCTGAAGAAACTATGAAGCGTTAAGTCCTGGTTGTTTGTGGTGAGAGCTGGTGCTGAGGGCACATGAATAAGGAAGTTTGTTTTTTCACTGAGACACATGTGACTCGTCAGTCATCAACACAGAAAGAGCTTTCAATGATTCCCAGACACAAAGGAAGTGCAGGCAGGACATCCGCTCAGCAGAGGTGACAACCTCCTCAGCTGGCAGCGTCACACCGCTTTGACATCACTTCCTGCCGGGCATTCAACCACAAAGGAGAGAAAAAAGGATTTGACTCTTCTGCAGGGAAGTTGTGGAGGCAGGAGCCCCTGTCACATGTACACCAGCTACCTCTGTGGTCAAAACACCGCCAGCACAATCAAAACCAACATCTACTGTCTGGATGGCCTTCATCCACAAGACTGCCAGGAAACGAGCAGCTGACGCAGTCGATGAGGACCAGCCGTCTTACCTGCTCTTGATGCGCAGCTGGACTGCTGAGCACGGCCGGCTGCGACTGGACACCGACGCTGCTGTGTGCTGTGGTGATGATGATGAGGGAAGAGGAAGAGCAGATGGAGTAACAAACTCTTCAATGTATCCAGGATCAAACTCCCTGTTGAAAGACAAAGATTAAAACAAAATCCATCAATCAATGGATCTCAGCTGCTCTGAGAGCCTCGTGGGGTTCACTGAATTACATAAGAAGATCCGGGAGTCACATTGTGGTTCAGCGAGGAAAGGTCTACAGTAACCATGGGCTTCTGATCAAAGCAACATATCTGAGAGAGAGCTTATTTTATCTTTTCCACGAGCCCCAAACTGAAAGACAATTTCAAGATCCACTCCAATGACACTGGAGTTTTTAACACATTCTTCTAGGATTTTTCTCATGCTGGACGAGAAAATTGAATTCAAAATGACTTTTCTGAGTATGTTTTATTCAAATGGTTGTAAATCAGGAGCAGATGAAAAACTATTGCTGGGAACAGCTTGTAGCTGTGATATAGAAGCTACAATCTCCCAGCTCCTCTCTATTCTACAGCATCCACAAATAGATCCATGAACGTCTTTGTTTTCCTGGTCTGACCTGGAATCTGGTCTTAAACTGTACAGCTGGATTGATCTGATATTGCCCACTGTTTTTGCTGCACTGCTAATGTTAGGTTGGGGTTCTTAGAGGCTAAGGTAGCAGGAAAGGGTGTAAATAAAGGGATGATGGGAAATGAGGACAGATCGACAGTCCTGAACAAAACTCTGAGATGAATTTCTGAAGAGCTCCTGCTGCTCTTCAGTAACTATGTCCTAGAAAACAACACAGTTTTTTCTATATTTTGAAAATAGAACAAAAGATGATTATAGTGTGACTTTAAGACATTCATTAGGGTCATAGGTCATATTCAAAGGTAGTTTTTTGTTCATTGGTATTATCAGATGAACACATAATATATAAAAATTTTAAAAAATTAGCCTAAAAAAACTTAGGTTAGCCAAAACAGCTAGCATGTAAAGATTAGCTAAAATCCAAAAAAGCCTAAAAAGAGCTTAAAAAGAAAAGCCTATATTAGCCTAAACAGCTAGCATGTAGCGGAAATATTAGCTAAACTTCAAAACACCCTGAAAAATCTTAGCAAATGACAAAATAGTCCAAAAAGCTAGCAGAATGCCGTTTTTTTAAATCTTTGAAACTGTAACTTTTAACATAATGATGAATAATAAAAATACAGGAATATTATTCCAGAATAAATCAACTTAAACCTTAAATAACTTTCAATATTTTACTCTCCATAAAAATATATTTTGTCAAAATTATACAAGTTAGAAATGAGCTCAAGATAACATCGGGCTGTTAATAACAATAAAATAAAATGATCTGGAGGGCCGGATCCGGCCCCCGGGCCTTGACTTTGACATGTGATCTTTGATATTGTACATTATTCATGCAATGTGTCCACTTCAGGCCAGGTGGGACTAACGTCTGTAAATGTGTTTTTTTGGTGATGATCCATAGAGGAAAGTTTTGGAACTTTGAAAAATTGTGTAACTTTGTGAGAAAATTATGTTGGAGAAGATCTGAATGTTCAACTTAAGATAGTATCAAACTGATGCGACCTCTATCAGTTCAAATCTACATTCTGACTGATACGCACAGACGCTAATGAAACCTCTCCTGTTGACTCCACATCTCAGGCTTTCTTCATCACTGTAGGCCATCTGTGCTGATTCAGGAGAGAAACCTCTGAGTGACAGAGGAAAGACATTTCATGCTCTTGGTGTGAAAGTTCAACAGGAAGTGTTGAGTTTATTTGGGAGAAGCTCAGCTACGATCAAAAGGTCAGCAGGGAACAATGTCAAGTTCAGCTGAGGTCATGTTTATTGTGCTCAACACAAGTTTCCATGTGAACACCCCCCTCTGCTGGTGTCCAAAACCTCCAGTTGTCAGGCTTTCATCCAGCGGTGCTGCTTCTCCTTATTTGGAGAAAATCAACAATGTTTTATTAATACACCTCATTGCTTTTCCTTTTTTCCCAGAATGGTTCTGACAGTTTTCTGGATGTGGATCATCTCCCACCACTCTGAATTAAGCCTGTTCTTTCAGCGCCGGTCTGATGGGTCACACCGGACCGCCTACATTCCCGTTCCGCGTTCACCTGCATGGAGGGTTTAGATGTTCCCCACTTCATCACCACTGAGCAGACGGGGCGAGCTGCTGTTCACAGACCAGGTGTGGTGATGAGAGGGAGTCACTCCTGCCCCACTCTGTGACGTGAACAAGGAGCACGAACACGTCAAACAACAAACTGCAATGAGAATCTGAGCAGAACAGTTCCTCTAGAGACAGCTGAGGAACTGCAGGTAAGAAGACAGGACACATCCGAGCTCTGCAACCTGAGGCTCTGGAGCCACGAGCAGCTCTTCCCTCCAGTCTGCCTCTTGGACTTTTAAGACAACGGAAAACGATTTGAATAAATAATGGTTTTGTAGTATTAGTTCATTTACTTCAATTAATTACATTTTGTTATTTATGCTTAGATTTTTAACAAAACTGAGCAAAATGATGGTAAAAGGTTTAATCTGCTATCAGAGCGGATTATTAATAGAATGCATTTAATAAAAAAAAATATTTGTTTTCTACACCAACGTTGTTGTGTTATTATTCAATAGCAAAAAGATGAAGGAAAACCAAAGTCACCATGATAGGACAGACGTTTATCCATTTTTAGTTCAAGGAACTGGTATGAACTTGTATAATTTGACATTTAGCTCTATTTCAGCTGCATGCTAACTGTTTTGGCTAATCTCAGTAATGCTATATATCTAGCTTTAAAACATTTTAACATTATTTCTTCTATGAAGGTTACAGAAATGAATTATTTTAAATTTGGCTATGTGTGGCTTTCTGGAAAACCATAAATGTTTACGCTTAGGCTGTGATTGTTACACTTAGCCTACAAACCGAGCCCGTCCCCCCATCAGAGAAGAAAATGGGTATGTGGCCCTCACTAGAAGAAGTTTGGGGACCCCTGGTCTAATAAAGAAAAACTCATTGGTAGAGATTATTTCAAAGCTATATTTTATAAATAAATATTTTAATGGCCACAAAAACATAACTAAATAACTTTGAGGGGAAACTTTGTGGCTTTCGATGGATTTTATCCATAAGAAACTGGATCATATAGCTCTTTTAGCATTAAAGGTTGCAGACCCTAATCCCTGAGATTTTAGAGATAAGCATCTCCTCCCAAACAGATTCAGAATCTCATTCATTTAACAAACCTGCACAGTATTTTTCCTACAATCATTTAAGATTAAAATAGTCTTTCTTTGGTCAAATTTTATCGTTTGTCGCAAAATTTGAGCTTTTCAGAGGAAAGAAACTATGTAAGTGTTGCATGTCTTTTCTTGTAAAACCTTTAACCCTTTGACACGCTTTAGTGTCTATGTTCATGGATGTACTGTAACTTTTCAACCGTTAACACGATAATTCAAGTAGATTCTAAAGAAGAAAAGCGTCTCGATGAGCTTGATGAGCCGCTTGTCTCTTCTAGAATCTACTGGAATGATCATGTCAGCGGTTGAAAAGTTGCAGTAAGTTAAAGGTTTTGTGTTTATGGGTCACCGACCACGCCTTGGGTGTTAAAAGGTTAAGCTTATTTTAAAAACTTCCTTTAGTTTTAGTTTGTTGAACCTTGGTTTATAAAAGAGGAAATAATACCAGTAGATTATTTAATATTTTATGGCAAAACACAAAAAAACAGAAAACAACATCAAAAGGCTGTAAATGAAATCAGTAAGGTAATCACTTGTCTTTTCCTCCATTCATGGGCAGGATAACATGGAGGCCCAGCCAGCAAGGCCAAGTGTCCCTTCATGGTTTAAAAGTGGCAGAAAATGTGGTCCCAACTGGGTTTGTCTGCAGTTTCTGTGCTGGCCTCACCTGTGTTTGCCCACATTGGCTTAAGTGGAGTTTCAGTGGGAAGGCTCGCCACGCTAGCCAGCTGACGGTGGACAGCGTAGCGTGCTAATGAGCTCCGATGTAGCGAGCTCTGCTGTACTGAGCCAGGGAGCTCTTAAACCAGCGTGGACAAACCCATTTGGTGCACACATTTTCTCCCCACTTTAAAACCATATGGGGACCACTGGGCCTTGCTGGCTGGGGAAGAGATGCAGGTGTCTTCTGACTATTGTTTTAGGAGATTTAGGAGATTTTCAGTAAACTCTTGGCATGAATGTTGCTCTCCTTGGATTACACACATGCCTCAGTCATTGATGAAAGTCAGCGCCGTTTCCTGCTCCACCCACTGAGCTGTTTCACTCCAAATCCTTTCAAATGGAGAAATGAGTTCAGAACACCACACACAACTTTCACCAGGACACACCTGGGCCGGGTCCTTAGCTGGGGACATTCCACTGCTGTAAACATTTTACTGCAGGCATCAAACCTTTATTCTGCAGCAAATGCACACAAAGAGACAGAAATACACGAGCAGGTGCACAGATAAAAGATCATTAAAGCAGAACCAGTCGAGCCAGTCAGAAGAATGTGCAGCAGCCACGAAACACCCTGAAATCACCTGAACAGGAGGAGCCGGGTGTCACATTCCACTTTCTATCTTAGCACACTCACCAAGCGCACGCACACATGCACACTAGACCAGCCTTCACAGGAGCTCTGGTCCTGCTCGATCACTGGTGTGAGATTTCCCTGTCAGGACACGCATTCAGAAAGCAGACTGTTTGAGTGGACGACTCCACATTCTGCTCAGCTGCTCCTACATTTCGTCCCTGACAGAGTTTATGTATGTTCCTGTGCAGAGGCAGGGAGGGGTAGCAACACCAGAGGGAGGAAGCAACAGGTCATTCATGTCTGTTACAGATTTAGTTTTACTTTTACAGTAAAACATGAAAACAACATCTTAACCCAAGTCACAATAGTAATACAGAACAATGCAGTTATTGAAAAAAATAATTATAAATAGGAAGTATCAGCATAAGAACACAAATATTTGAGCAACATTTTAAAATTTCCACTGAATGGATTCAAGTTTTGGAAAATTAGAACTGAAATGTTGAATCAGCGTGTCTAAAACAAAGCAAGAATCTGTTTCATAAATATTGTCGTTTGGTGTTAACCCTTTAACACTGGAGCTCCGGTGTTTATGTTCTTTGATTTACTGTAATTTTTTAACCGTTAACACAAGTGAAGGAGAAAAGCGGCTTTTCTCCTTCAGAGTCTGCTGGAATGATCGTGTTAACGGTTGAAAAGTTACAGTACGTTAAAGATTTTGTGTTTAAGCGTCACCAATGACACCTCAGGTGTTAAAGGGTTAATTAATGGCATAGCAGAGTCTCAGTGTTGAGGTGATCACTTATGTATATGAATCTGTCAGCCCTGTTGAGTCCAACGGTTGAATAAATGGTTGAAAAAAATAACATTCTGCTTCTGTGCTCTGAATGTCATCAGTGTCAATTGTTCTAAAGCAGAAAGCTTAACAATGAAACACAGAGAAGTCTAGCAGTCCATCATTTATAAAGGAAGAGGGGCTTTTCTTTCCTCTTATGCCACCTCAAGAATGCTTTGTGTCGTCTCACTGTGCAAAGCAACACAAAGGCTTTAGATAACACAAACTCAAGGTAAGAGACCAAAAATCCATCAGCTTGTTCCGAGTGCTAATCCTGTGTGGACTCCTCCTTCTGCATGTTAAAGACCCGCTCCAATGAAAATGCTGTGTTTAGCATGTTCTATTAGCATTTTTCTAATGATAGAGGACACACATAAAGAAAATGAATGAATGAATCAGAATAAAACAAAAAGTGCAGTTGGAAAATACCGGATATAGGTGCTAAAGCATCCACAAATAGATGCTTGAACGTCTTTGTATTCTTGGTCTGAGCTGGAATCTGGATCTAAACTGCACGACTCTGATAATGATCACCATTTTTGTTGCATCGCTAATGTTAGTTGGGAGTGTGAGGGACTGTAAGCTAGCAGGAGAGTGTAAAATAAAGGGATGATGGGAAATGAGGGAAGCTTACTTTGCACCAACAGCAATTCAAACACCACAATTCAAAGGCAACTTTCTAATGAACTCCTGTTGCTCTGCACAAACTACACAGGTTTTCAGATTGTGTTAGAAGTGGCATCATCATATTTAAAAAACACTGGGAAAACTTGAGAGAGAGAATTTAACAGCTGGGACATTGAACAAGCCTCCAGCATCCTGTCTACATCTCAGCTTAAGTGATACAAGTGAATTACAAGTGAATCAAAATAAGAATTTAAGGTTGTATAAAAAGTTCCTCTTAATTGGGAAAATGTAGATGAAGACAGAAGGGATCATCACACAGAGCCCTGAGGAACTCCATAAGACTGCCAACGATGGCAATCATTTTTTTTTTTACTGAAATTGTTTTAGATTAGATTAAATCAAATACATTATTCAAGAGAATCTTAAAAATGATCTAGTTCTGAAGCAAAAACAGAATTCTGGAATTCTTGATTCCATCCTGAATGCTGAAAACATCCCAGCCTGTCATGGAAGGAAACTGTAGAGAACACAGACTGTAGGAGAATAATGTAATAACCAAAAATAATCTAAACTTAACTCAACAACTGAGAGCAAATCATGACTGAAAACAACAACAAAGATCCCCTGAAGAAAGAATGGAGAATTTGTTATGAAACAAACAGAAACTTGGTCTCATGAATCCTGGTTAACAAAAACAGCGGGGATAATCAGAAACATAAACCAGCCAAAAACAAAACTCAAACCAAAGCTTTCACGCAGACCTGTTGCTTTTATTGTGTAACTTGTAACAAAGCTTTCCCTCCAGCTCTGAAGAATTTGTGCTGTTAAACTGTAAACGTGAAGTTAACCCTTTAACTCTGGAGCTCCTGTGTTTCTATTCTTTGATTGACTGTAACTCTTCAACTGTTAACACGATAATTCCAGAAGATTGTGAGGGAGAACAGTGGCAGGAGTGGTTGAAAAGTTACAGTGGTTTTGGTACTGTTGGTGATACGTTACATCGGTGATGCCTCAGGTGTTAAAGGGTTAAGGAATCTGATCTAAGCTCACTTTACATCCAAGCATTTTATTATCATCAAGACATACAATATATCCAGAACATGCAGTAACATGAAGGTATTATTCCAGAGCAGGGGTGTCGCACAAGAGGCCAAAATCCAAAACATACTTTAGGTCGCGGGCCAAACAGGATAAACATTTAATGAACACTCTAAAACTGCATTTTTAAACTTTAAAACCGTGACTTTTTAACATAATTATGAACTAGATATATAATTACCAGTGATAATGTTAGTGTGAATGCTGTAAGATGAATTTGGCTGCTGAAGATGCTAGTGCTGATAGCTGAAGATGCTGAAATTGATAACTGAAAACAATGAAACTGATAGCCAGCTAAAATATTAGCTATGACAAATTAGCCGAAAAAAAACAAACAAAAAAACTTAAATTAGCCAAAACAGCTAGCATGTAGCTGAAATATTAGCTGAACCCCAAAATAGCCTAAAAAATCTTAGTAAATGCCAAAATAGTCCAAAAAGCTAGCAGAATGTCAATTTTTAAACTTTTAAACTGTAACTTTTTAACATAATTATGAGTAATAAAAAGGCAGGAATATTATTTGATCTTGGATTATTAACTGCAAGAGAACCCAAATGGAACATCATGACATTTGCTGATGCTTATCTTAGCTTCCTGGTTCACACAGAACTTACATTGGTATCATGCACACCGATCACCAGAATAATTGTACTTTATTTGGCGATAATATTACCAGTACCACAGATTGACTCTGAGTTTGATGGAATCAGAGTCAGGTTTGGCATCACTTGTTCCCCGAAAGCCTCCCTCAACTTTGCTGGATAAAAGGATTAAAAATACCATCACTGAACCCTGCAGAGTTTGGAGGAACATTGCTACCAATAAAGTCACTGTCCTCACCCGCCTGTGTCCCCACTACACAGTTATCATTAAAAATGGGGTTACTCAGGAGACCGGGTTTATGTGGTTTGTCCCTGTAATGACTTCTTCCTTTTGGAGCAAAGAAACTCAAACATTCACTCAGCTCGATTACGTCAGCCCACAACAAAAGAGCACAAAGACAGAGTCAACGGAGATGAATGGAAGAAGACAAAAGAGACGGGGGTAGGGGTGGGGGGTACATGCAGACCACTACGCAACAGGGACAAAAACTTTCCACTGAGTACATTTAAATCTATGCAGGCTGCACACAGATGCAGAAACCTGTTTAGAGGTAAAAACAGATACAAATCTGACAGAGAGAAAAGAATTGTCATAAAGAACACATCCTAGTGGTTAGAAAAGCAAAGTTGAGTATTTAAGAGAAAGTGTTTGGATGAAAATGTTTGTGGTGTGAATGCACAAGCAGAACACCAACATGGTAAAGCGCTGCAACATCTAACTGTACCTGTGGAGGCGAACACTAGCTAACAATGAGACAGGAGGTTCCTGATCATCAGGATGATGGTTATGACGGACAGATTCATGAAAAGTTCAAACAGAACCAGCAACCAGATGGACAGAAGCTGAAAACAAAAGTCAATGACAACAAAAGTCAAGCGTTTGATGTTGGCAGAGAGGATGAGGCCAATTCTTCATCAGCACAATCCACAAACTCCACTCATCCACACTGAGGCCTTCTGTAAAGATACGGCACCATTTCAAAGGGAAATGATCGCTATGGATTTAAAGTCCAGGAGAATCACTACATAATGTCAAAACAATTACAACAGCTTTACCATATTATACAGCTTTACATATTAAACAAAACAATAACCAACACAGACCTCATTGCTTTTATGATAGGATTACTGCAAAAAAGGCCAGAAAAACAAATCCATCAGAGTGACCCATCCCAGGGATCTGCAGCCTGAGGCTCCGGACCCACATGTGTCTTTTCCACCCTTCCATTGTGGCTCTCTGGTTAAAGAGAAATAAAGTTTTTATTTTTTTAAAAAGTAACGGTATTGAGCTAAAACATATTAAACATATTAAACATCAGATCTTTGTGTGCCGGGTGCCCGGGAAAACCAACTGGAAGTCAGAAAGCACAACCAGAATTAAGGCGAACTGGATAATAACACAGATTTTTTTTGTTAAGAAATACAGTGGGAGTCACAATTGATTCTGTTATATTTTTTGAGTTGGATTCATGTATTTTTGGCAGAGATCAAACACAAATGGTAAATTAAACTTTTTTTTAAATCACTGCTGACATCACACTACCTGATACTACACTGACAGCATTGAGCTGAGTAAATGTGACACAAAGTGTCTTTTATTTTGAAAGGAAATCATGTGAACTACTGTCAAAACTTATAAACTGTTTAATATTTATATTCATGTTGTATTCATGCAAAAAAGTTAATTTTTATTTATCATAATGGTAGAATTGACATAAATACAAATCAGTGTTTTCTTTTTCTAAAGGATGACCTGAGTCTTTGTGGCTCCTGTTGGGTTTGGTCTGTGAAAATGGACCCGAATGGTTGCAGACCCCTGACCTATCTTCACGATGTTCTAGATAGAGCAAAAAAATCAGTCATGCAAGACTGCATTCAGCAACAGATTAACCTGTTTACATTAATGAATTAAGTTTCATCTTGTTTTTTCCTAAATGACATCCATCCACCCAT
>NC_050523.1:24332562-24347746 GCF_002922805.2 Oryzias melastigma | reverse complement strand
CCATCCCTCTATCCATCCATCTTCTTCCGCTTCATCCTTTCCTATCATTTCATGGGAAGCTGCTGGAGATCAAACTGGCCCATCAAACGACAACAAAACAATTAAAAATAAAAACTATATTCCTTTCAAAACACTTTCTAAGTTAAAATGATATTGAATCAAAAAGCACAAATCCATCACTTTAGCAGAGACATCTTTTCAATAACCATTTTTACAAGCCTCCAAGTGCCATATAGAAAGCACTGTATAATATTGTTTGTTGGGCTAACAAGTTCAAATTATGGATTTTAGCTAAACAATATATTAAATGCATGAGCCTGGAGATTGTTTCTTCTGTTTCAATCAAGTTTTTGTCCAGAAAGGACTGAAGACTTAAGGAAAAGGTCATCACTTTTGCATTTTGCAAGAGTCACACGAACAGCAGCAAACAAAGGTCATGCAAAATAGTAAAGAGTGGAAGCGAGGCCACCAAACCTGCGCCACTAAATCCTGACTGACAGACTGCAGCACATTCACAGGACAGTGAAGAGACAAACACTGCAGCCTGAAAAATATGTCTTAACAATCCGCTGCTGTCATTGACATTAACGAAGTAACCATGGCTGAGAAGCATTCAGACACCGTCATGATAATGAGAGGACACGACATGCTCAACCATCAACCATCAGTTCAGGACAGATGATACAATTACTAACACTTCACATGCAGAGGCCCTGACCACTCTCAAGGAGAACCTTATTAACCAAAGAAAGCATCTAAAAGGTAAGGCATCGTTCATGTGGTGTCTCGCCTGCTGGGATCAATAACAGTTTGAAAAAGGCTTTTCAAAAAATCCATCTAGTAAACCGGCCAGGAGAAATAGACTCAGCAACATTCTTTCCGAAAGCTGTGACTGCACTGAATACCAATTCAAACCAGGGACATTCCTCTGGGATTCTTGTCTGATTTTAGGACATTTATTAGAAACGTAACATGTTCTTTAATCTATTTAATTGTCTGTAGTGACCATCTACATTGAGGAGAACTGTACCTGAATATCAATGTACCAGGTATAATGACGATAGAGAGTCTGTATCATTCCTGCATTAGTGCTATTCTATTCTATTCTATTCTATTCTATTCTATTCTATTCTATTCTATTCTATTCTATTCTATTCTATTCTATTCTTCACAGCGTGACTACATCACAAACACACAGCCTGAGCCCCATATGGTGTAACCCTTGTGTTATCCTAGGCATGTTTACATTAAAAGTGGGGTCATCTGGACCACTCAAGACAGCGAGGTAAACTTTTTTGTTCAAGGATTTTTTATCTTCGCTGGTGTTTGTGGCAGACAAAAAATCCTGTCCACCTTTGTCATGGGAGGGATCACACATCAAGGGTGGGGTCATCTGGACCCCACAAGAAAGCACCAGAGTTAAAAGTGGGCAGAAAATATGGCCGCATATGGGTTTGTCCACAGGTTCTGTGGTGGCCCCACCTGTGTTTGCCTACATTAGCTTAAGTGGACACTCAGTAGGTAGGCTCGCTTCGCTAGCCAGCCGCCTAGTGGACAGCAGAGCTCGCTAGCTCGCTACAGCGGAGCTTTCTTGCTCAATACAGTTGAGCATGCTAACTTGCTAAAAAGGAGCTTGCTAGCATGCTACAGGGGAGCTCACTAGCATGCTGCAATGGAGCTTGATAGCATGCTGCAGCAGAGCTCGATAGCATGTTACAGGGGAGCTCACTAGCACGCTACAGTGTCCACCGGGACAGCTGGCTAGTGTAGCAAGCTAACCCACTGAATCTCCACTTAACCCAGTGTGTGCAAACACAGGTGGGGCCAGCACAGGAACTGCAGACAAACCCAATCGGGACCAACATTTTTAAACCACATGGAGCCCATTTGGTCTTGCTGGCTGGGATGTTCTATTTTGTTTGGACTAGTGCTGGGCGATATGATGATACACATGATGTGGGCAAAGTGTATATCGTGCCATTTCTCTTGTGTAGTTTCTATTGTTTTATTTGTTTATTTTTATTGCTGAACGTTTGTGCAAAAATGTGTTTTCCTACAAAGAAAGTTGAAACAGTTGTGGACTTTAAAAAATGTTATTTGAAGCATTTCAGTTACATGTTACTTGAAAAATAAATTCAGAGAAAAGTAAGTAATGACATTTTGTCTTTTTTTTTTTAGGAAATAACTAAAAATATACTTTGTGATATAAAATAATTTGTATTGTGATACACGTTTTTCCCATAATCGCCCAGCACTAGTTGGAACATTGTTTGGTTGCTGCATTGAATCCAGGAGAATTCCATCATTTTTTTGTTGCGTTTTGTAGATCAAATCCTTGTCTTGTTGACCCAAATATCTAAGCTTTACCTTCAAACCCCACATACATCCATGTTGTTGAGTTAGGAAGGTGTTTGTCATAGTCCCAAAGGTCTCATATCCTCTGTCTATTTACAGGACTGATCAAGAGGACATCCTGATGTTCTCTGTCAGCATTTGCACTCACAGCTCAAACGGCTCTACAGAACGGCGCCGCGGCAAACCTCTGCTGGCAGCCGAGCGGCCTGCACGAGAACAGACCCACAGCCATCATGGCAGCCAAATAACTCTTATGGACTCTGCTGGATTTAGTTTTCAATAAAAAAATCAATTAACACTCAAATTTTAAATTACAGTCTCAAAAAAATGAGGGATATTATTTGTAGCGTATTTATGAGCTCTACAATAGTGTTTAAACATGACCTGGAGAGGTCAGAAACGGCTGCATCCAACAGCTGTTAGATGAAATGTGATGAGATCTGAGATCAGCAGCATGAGGGCTCCTCTCTCTGGAGAGTGTCAACTTCTCTGAGCGCCAAACTGGATTCAGTTACACTTGAAGTTGAAGGTACAGAGTTAGACTAAGAACAACGGCAGAGCCAGCTACTAACAAGACTTTGTTATTCATTCGGTGTCATTGGTGTTTGGGGTTTTAAAAGTACCATCACTGTTTACAAAAGTGATGGCCTCAAATGATTCCCGTCATGTCTGTTTTTGCTTATAAGAAGCTGAGAGGGTCAGAAGAGGTTTGAAACTAACAGGATGGCGAACTCTAGGACTATGTTTCGATCTAGATCAGGGGTGTCAAACTTATTTTGGTTCAGGGCCACATTCAACCCATCTGGTCTGAAGTGGGCCGGACCAGTAACAGAATAGCGAGATGGTCAACTTGTTATCTGTAGTTTTGTTTTTGTTTTTCCTCAATTGGAAAAAATCCTCAAACAGCCAAGTATCCTATGTTTATTTCTTGATCTCTTGTTGTGCTGGTTTTGCATTTTCTCTGCTTCCCCTAGTGGTGGAATTATGGATTCCGGTCAACAAAAACTCGCCACAGGAATGGGCTAGAAACTTGCTTTTGTTCCAACACCCTTATATTTTTTTCTCTTCATGACTGGGCCAGGTTAAACCATCTGGCACATGTGGCCCGCGGGCCACATGCTCGACACCCCTGATCTAGAAGATGTTTGAAGCCTGTAATTGTCATGCTCTGCATTACCACTGCAAACTCGGCGTGGTTTCAGACTTGGTCATGCTTCCAGATGTTTATTCCTTAAACTTTTGAGACTCTTTTGTTTTATTGCTGCACATTCCTGAAACAGTTACTGCTCTCCTCTTTATTACCTGCAGTTGTAAATCATTTTAACCAGCGAGACTAGTGAGGCTGTGGAGTGTTCTGATGTCAGTCAATGCTCTTGGTTTTCTCTGGGGCTTTAGCTTCATATGTCACAACTGATGACAAGATATTTGGAATTTCATATTCATTACATTTTTTTTACTCCAATTATGAACTATTTATAAAACCAAATTTGTTTTAAACCTTGTTTTGGTAAACTGGATTTTCATTTACAAAAAACAATTAAAACTTCATAGGCAGGTTTATTTACTTTTGGTGACAGTAGTGCATCCGGCATGTTCATTCATTCATTCATTCACTTTCCTGACCGCTTTGTCCCTTACAGGGTCGCGAGGGTGCCGGAGCCTAAACCAGCTGCTGATGGGTGAAGGCGGGGTTCACCCTGGACAGGTCTCCAGTCTGTCTCAGGGCCTCAATCACACACCCATTCACTCTCACATTCACACCTAGGGACAATTTAGAGTCACCAATTAACCTATGAAGCATGTTTTTGGACGGTGGGAGGAAGCCGGAGTCCTCGGTGAAAACCCACGCATGCACGGGGAGAACATGCAAACTCCACACAGAAAGGTCCCAGTTGGGATTTGAACCAGGGCCTTCTTGCTGTGAGGTAAGAGTGCTAACCACTGCGCCACCATGCAGCCCGCATCCAGGATGTTTAGTTGATAGCTGAAATCACTGAAGCTGATGGCTGAAAACGCTGAAGTTGATAGCCAGCTAAAATAGTAGCTAAATGCCAAATTATCCTAAAGACTAAAAAAAAAAAACTAGGTTAGCCAAAACAGCTAGCATGTAGCTGAAAAACATAGCTAAGCGTCAAAATAGCTTAAAAAAACTGAAAAAAACTAAACTAGCCAGCATATTAGCCTAACTCCAAAATAGCCAGACCAGCTTGCACATGGCTGAAATATTAGCTAAACTCCAGTACAGCCTAAAAAACTACAAAAAGCCTAAATTAGCTAAAACTGGCCTCATGTAAATATTAGCCTAAGTCCAAAACAGCCTAAAAAACGTAAAAAAAATAGCCAAAACAGCTAGCATGTATCTGAAATATTAGCTAAACTCCAAATAGACTAATTTTTTTAGTAAATGCCAAAATAGTCCAAAAAGCTAACAGAATGTCAATTTTTTAACTTTAAAACTGTAACTTTTAACATAATTATGAATAATAAATCAGAATAAATCAACTTAAACATTAAATAACTTTCAATATTTTACTCTCCATAAAAATATATTTAGTCAAAATTGTTCAAGTTACAAATGAGCACAAGATAACATCGGGTCATTAAATAAAATAATCTGGAGGGCCGGATAGAATTACCCAGAGGGCCGGATCCGGCCCCCGGGCCTTGACTTTGATACATGCGATCTAAGGTTAGGATGAGTTACTGCAGTCTTCATGGGTAAACATCAACAGCTGGGAAATTTTGTGTTTGGATGGTTCATCCCAACTAAAAAAAAAAAAAGAAGCTTAAACTTTTACTGACTTGTTGGATCACAGAACAGGTGAGTCACAAGTCCAGATTATAATTATTTACAGAGCAGGTGCTGTCCTCCTGTACAAATTCTAACCATAACTGATCCTACCAGCTTTAACCTACTTCATCAAAAACATACCTTTCCTGTCAAAAGATTTGGGAAAATATAGAAAGAAACAAGAATTTCCCTTTGGTTTCATTATTCCTTACAATGCACGAGTCCAACATTAATCTGTCAGAGTCTATCTTAGGACAAAAAAATCATTGACCACACAGGTGAACACAAGAAAGAAAAATAGAAGCTGCTGAACACAGAGTCTTGAGCCAGAGACGATTCTTACCCTTTGCCCTCTGTGGTGCAGCAAAGAGGAAAGACTCTGGCAGGACACATGACTTCACTGCGTTTCAGATGTTTTTATAAAGGGCAGAATGATAACAGACCACAAAAGACAGGCTACACAAAGGAGGAGTAAGAAATGTAACAACATGAAACAGAGACACACAAAGAAAATGAGAACACTTCACATTTTATACAAACAAAAGTAGTGTTCCTTTGATAAAATCACATCAAACTCTGACGTTTTAACTTCTAAGTTTGAAGGAAAAGATTTAATTGTTAAAGATTTTAGTCCAACAGATGAGGAAACCTCGCAGGAACTCCTAGATAGGGTTGACCCATACAGGTGCTGCGGGTTTTTGAGATGTCCGGGCCCATAGAGGGTCATAGACAGCTGCAGTCACATCTTAAAGTCAGAGCGGGTGAGTCTTGTGGTTCCTTTCAGGCTCGAGCGTCCACCTTAACCCTTTAACACCGGAGCTCCAGAGTTTCTGTTCTTTGATTTACTGTAACTTTTCAACCGTTAACACGATCATTCCAGTAGATCCTGAGGAACTCTGGTTAGTTTATTTTTCTCCACTTAGTAATCTGATTACCAGCAGGTCGTCTGGTCTGATCTGAGGTCTAACACACATACGAATACCACCATCATCCTCCATAAACATAAAGATGGAAATAGTGAGAAGTCTAAAGCTGTCATTGACTTTGAATAGACGACATGATCATCTTAAACGTTCATTACTGAGAGTAAACTCACTCAGATCTTGTTCAAATGTTTTCTAGAAGTTCTCCTTTATCAGCTGACAGCAATAATTTAGTAGTGAAAAGTCACATTCTAGTTTTTACAGATCTGTTTGTACAATTGTAACACAGCAGTAAACAGACATCTGTACCATTCCAATATGTCTGGCAGCTACTTAAATTATTCCATTTTTGATCTATTTACTATTTACAACAATTTTGCACGAGGTAGTGTCACTGCTGTTCATGTTTCATATTGTGAATTTTACAAATAATTGCAATTCAATTGGTGTCAATGTTTGTCAAAGACATAGTATTACTGTTTGCAATGTTTACAATGTTGCACAAAATAAGACGCATTTTAATTATGATTGTGTTCAACCTACAGAATAAATGGAATATCGCATATCGTATCATGAGGTACTCAGTGATTCCCAGCCCTTCTGGACATCATAGGCGTCCTATGGGCACTTACGCATCACATACACCATTTATGTGTGGTCAGAAGGAAGCCAGTACTCACACCTTACTAACAACCAGAGACAGGATTACCAGTACATCATAAGTACGTGTAACTCCATTATGCTTACGAATACTTCCCAATGCACTTACCACACACACAGCAATGGTACATTCCCTTTTCACGATGTCCCTTGAGATGGTCTTACGAGCCTTAAAGACACGCCTGCCCTCCACGACCCCCCACGGACCCGGACACCAAACACCCACAGCACCGTCCGGGTGTACGGCTATAGGGACAACTGGAATAACCATTAGCTGGTCTTAGTGTAGATCAATACAACCTGGTTTTGTTTCTCTTTCTGTTCTTTTTGCCCCAAGGAAACAAGCAAAAATAAATTCCTTAAGTGTAAAACAACCCCGCTGAAAAGCAGACAGCCGTTCGGAGAGGATTACAGGACAAAGAGCTGCACTATGCAGAGTACTTTAGAGAACTTTAAAAACACAGACATGCAGTCCAACAAGCATCGCCAACGCCATGGACACGCTCCTGTGTGGTAACATGACGCCAACACAAACACACAGCTGGTGCACCAAACAGAGTATGGACCCTCAGCACAGGTGAGCAGCAGCCTCCACTCATGTGGAAAGTGTCAGGTATCAATTAAAACAAGACAACACATTTAACCATTCCGTACACAGCAGTCACACATACATGTGAGGAGGAATACAGCAGAAATAAAGGAAAACTTTAAACAGACTTTTTATTGAGTCCAACTCACAAATCAGGAGAGAAGAACCATATTCTGTTCTTTATTCAACAGCTGAGCTCTCTCTGGTTAAATGTAAGAACTGTTTTTGTTTTCAGTTTGTTGAGCACAAAGGGGTAAAACCACAGAAGAGCTGTAGAGGGACGAAAGCAGCTCTAATGTCACAGATTAAACATGTTTTTAAAAACCTGTTCATTCAGCTTTTCTTTACAAACAGACTTCATAAAGGCCAAACATTTGTTGAATTTTTAAAAACTAGACATTAAATGTACAACTCTTTGTGGAACTAAGCAGTTCAAAGGTTTCTAACTAAAATATATTGAATAATTTTCTCTGTTTTCAGTTAGAACCTCCATCTTTTTCTTTGGAGGGGATTCAAACGTCATTTTTTAAGACACTTCCAGACACCAGACTGAAATGCTGACTTACTGCTCTGACGCCACGCTCCGTGGAACAAGACGATTTGTCTTCTTGTTTGAGAGAAGATCACAAGGTCCCACAGCGTTCTGCCTCTGACTGTCAGGTATGAGTCTCTCAGAGCCGTTTTACTCCTGTGCTGTCAGCCAATCAGCTCTCTGCCATGTGCGCCAGTCAGAGCCAGCAGGCAGGTTTGGAAGACGGAGTGAGAAGAACGGCCGAGCAGGTGAGGTGTGTGACAGGTGTGTTTGGTGGTAACATCACACAGCCTTTGTCTGTCTGACTGAGGATGGAACGCACACACGCAGAAATAACACAGACACAAAACACAACCAACACCTGCTGAAATCACAAACCAACAGAAGACAGACAAAAACAGGCTTAACTCTGAGAGGTCAGAGTTCTCAGCTGAAAGCACCAAACTTCTATCCTCCTTACTGGTATTGTTGCAGGGAGAAAGCAGACGGAGGACTTCCAGGAGGTGCAGAAAAAGTGGATTAGAGGAGGACAAAAACTGGCTCTTGAATGGGTCAGAGCCTCTTTAGATCACTTAGGTATGCAGGTGAAAATAGGTCATCCATGCGTGACCCATTTACATTTTCATTTGGATAAATATTTTGCAGATTTTTTGAAACAGTCATATCTAATAACCAAAACACCTCGTTTTTTGACCTCATCCAGCAGGACTTGATTGAACTGAATCCAAACCAAGAACACTCCAAGCAGCAGCAGAACAGTCAAACTGTGATGAAGACTCCAGTCAGGAAACTCAACTAGTTAGCAGTTCAGACGAGGACACAGCCTCACATTCCTCTGAAGGACTGGAGCCAAACGTGATCACGTTTGATCACATACAGATTCATTCATGTGAAAGTGAAGACTAACCACTTTTTTATTGATCTTTTTTTAAAACCCAAAACGACAATGACGACTTGAGACAGCAGATTTTCCCGCTGGGCTGTTGCCTCAGCTGTTGGTGCACATCAGCACATCAAGCATGAGGTGGTGAAAGCTTCAGAGACACTGAGCTAATAGAGAGCAAACCCTGCTGTCTCACCTGAGCTGGTTGTAATGTGGGCAGTCCGGATTCCTGCCAGGTGAGTCGGAGCACGATGGGAAATGACTGTGTTCAGATGGATCTCTGCATCAATGCACCGTGAGTTTGTCGCTTTCAACTTTACAGCCTAATACGCTGCATTAATGTATAAGTAGAGCTGCCACATTTAGTCGATTAATCAGTGACTAATCAACTATTAAAATAGTCAACTAATTTAATAGTCAATTAGTCGTTACTGTATATTATGCAGAGTCGGAGTGTAGTAAAGTTGAACAAAGTTGAGAGGGTTCAGCACTAAAAAATGCACAGTACTTTAGCAACAGGCTAACGTTTTGACTAATTTAGTTTATTGAGGAATTTTAGGCTATTTTGGCATTTAGTTAGTGTGTAAACAAAGTGCTAGCTCTTTTGGCTAATTTGAAATCTACTAAGGTTTTGGGGCTAATTTGGAGTTTAGCTCATATTTAAGTAACAACCTAAGTATTTTTGCAAATTTGTAATGTATTGGAGATTTTTAAGGAATTTTACAACAATTTTTTCAGAAATTTAGATGAACTTCAGTGCTATTTCATGGTTCTTTCGCAAAATTTCAAGTCTTTTACCAAAGTTAACATTATATAGCTTTTTCATTTTCAGAAAATCCCTTCAGCAATTATTATGACTAATTTCAGCAACAAAGTAATCACACTAGCATATAGCAGATAATGCAACTTTTCTTGTTATATTTAAAACAGTGAGACCAAAACGTTATCTTTTGTGAAAAATAGTTCCTTGTTTTAGATGCCGACCTAATTTGATTTAATCTTGTTATAATCCCAGAAACTAAGAAGGACAGAGGCTGCAAGATTCATTAAAAACTTAATAAACTATCATCCTAATTGTCTTTATATTTAGTTAGCTTAAAGCTCATGATGGATAAGATGTTTGTTTTACATCCACTTTGCGTATGACCCGATTAGTCGACTAATCAGAAAAATGAATTGGTGATTAGTTGACTATTAAAAATAATAATTTGTGGCAGCACTAAAATCAAGTTTCACTGCAACAATTTAAGCTTCCTGAGTCAGCACAGATAATCAGACCAGAAACATCAGAGAAAGTTCCTCTGCTCTGAGAAAAGAAAGGGAAGCGTCGTCGAGCTTTGGTCTAGAGTTCAACCTGCTGTCAACACACACCCACAGCCTGCAAACCACAGACTGCTGGCAATACAATAGGAAAACACATGCTAACATGCTGTCAGTGCTGCTAAAATCAAACCTGCACGAGGTTGACCTCCTACGACTCCCCATGAGATCCTTCCAGAGGACGAAGCTCCTGCTCTGCTGTGTTTTCCCTTCGCCGCCACGCCTTCCTCAGCTCCATGTGGCTCCACCACCTGAGCTGTCTAAAGTCTAAAGTCCTCATTTGTGTTTTGCCTCTCCCGCATCTTCCAGTGAAAGTGTTTCTGCAACAGCAGCCCTGCTCACTGTCACGCCCCACTCAGAAAACATGCCTGGCGCTGTGCCTGAGAAGCAGAGCTGCGACGTGCAGTCTGGCTGTCACACTGCATGTGTCACCCTCGCCTGCACTCTCATGATCTGATAACTGTTTTTCCTGCATTAATAAACACATTCACAAAACGCAAGGTCACTCATGCCCTTAAAATAACTGGATTAGTCTTCAGACGAACATCCTGAAGGATCATCTTTGGTGTTCACTGTGTGTAAGCAGTGAAGTCGACTGGAAAACGCTCATTTTAGTTAAAGGTTAATTCCCTTGTTTTATCAGATGACGCCTAATAGATCTGCATCAAAGATTAACTGTTCCTGTTTTCCAGAATCCACATCAGAACCACTCAAACAAAAGGTTTAGAACACGTGTCAAAGTCAAGGCCTGGGGGCCGGATCCGGCCCTCCAGATCATTTTATTTCATTATTATTAATGATCCGATGTTATCTTATTCTCATTTCTAACTTGTATAATTTTGACAAAATCTATTTTTATGGAGAGTAAAATATTGTAAGTTATTTAAGGTTTAAGTTGATTTATTTTGGAATAATATTCCTGACTTTTTATTATTGTAAGTTTTTTTTTTAAATAGTTTTTCTAATTGGCATTTAGCTAACATTTTAGTTTTCTATCAGTTTCAACATCTTCAGGAGCCAAATTCATCTTACAGCATTCACACTAGCATTATCACAGGTAATGCTATATATCTAGTTTATAATTGTGTTAAGAAGTTACAGTTTTGAAGTTTTAAAAATATACTTTTAGAGTGTTCAATAAATGTTTATCCTGTTCAGCCCGCGACCTGTTCTGTTTTGGATTTTTGCCTCTTGTGGGTTCGAGTTTGACACTCCTGATCTACAGGATGCTGACTGGTGACAGATTACAGAAAACAACACAGAGGAAATATTCAAACCAGGAAGAGAAGGATGCGGGAGGGGGACTTCCTGATGTGTCTTAACATTAACCAACGCTGAGTGTATTTTTGCTGTGCCGGTCTAAAGACGTCCAAATGTAACGGTGATACTCAGGGAATACACTGATCCTTCTTTCAAGACAGAACTGTACGCGCAGATTACAGATTAAACTGCATCCACTGCAGCTCTCACCCAAACATGGCTGCTACCTGAAGTTTTGTTTCAGAGCACAGATCCCTGCCAGCGCTGTTACTTTGGTTCTGGATGGAAGCTGTTGTTCGGGTTCCGGTTAACTTAAGTGTCCTGGGTCACGTTAGAAGTGTGGTTTAGGAGACACATGAATGCAGACAGGTGTACCTGCGGATGGTGATCTTCAGAGTCTTGTAGGATCCTTTGACCAGAGCGATGGCCTCCTGCCTGAATCCACTCAGCTCTACGTCGTTAATGATGACAAGCTCGTCCCCAACATGCAGAGGCCGCTCCAGGCTGTCGGCCTTACCGCCCTCCTCCACCTGCACAGACATGGCAAGAAGGAAGCCGTTCAGGATCTCAGAGGGTTTTGCTTCAGCTTTCAGATTCAGCTTTATTATGACACAGATGTAGCTGTTATGATCCTCAGATGAAAAACGTCTAGGAATTTGTGACATGGTAAAGCAGATGACCTCAAACGGCACATTCTATGGGCTGAACTAGCCATCTGAATAGATGTGTCGGCTTATGCTCGCTAGAGTTATGCTTTCTACTGTCCTCACTGGAGTAAACTCCAAACACTTTTCCAAAGTCTATCGGTGGAACAAAGAGATGATTAAATTTAGCCATTAAGGTTTTACATCTGTTGTTGTTGTCTGTCTACAGCTTGTGTTGTTGTTTCTAGAAACACGAACATTTGTCCAGGATGGTGAATGACTGGTTGAAACGCTAACCTGTTAGCAGGTTGCAGCATTTCCAGGTGACTTTAAATTCCACTTTCCAGAACGGTCCTACAGGAGATCCTCCAACAACTGTCAGTTAAACTAACACCTGTAATCCCGTCAGGCCATAAAAAAGTTTCATTTCAGGAATTGTCTCATCATTGATCGTCTTTTCTGCGCCCTCACTCCTCCTCTCCTCTCAGCTCACAGACCGAGGAAAGGATTTGAATGGAAATGACCAACGAAGCTGTTCCCACTCACAGACCTGCTGCCTCAGAAATGGGAATAAAGCTGTCAGTCAAACCTCCCCTTTTAGACATCAAAGAATTTCCAGATACAAATCTTGTTTTTTTTAACCTTTTGCATAATTTTTAGTCCAAACAACATCTGTTCTGCATCCTTAGCTGTTTACATGCAGAATAATCCGAGAGGGAACATTTCAAATAAAAGAATGACTAAGATGCTTTTAAAGCAGAGCCTCCAGCTTTCAAACAATCTGTGTTTGGAAGCTCTCAGAATGAAAACAGAAAGAGGCTGGGGAGAAGTTCTAGGAGGTTTGACTCGGAACTTCAAAGAACCGCTGCCAGTGGTGTTTTTAGAATTAGTGAGAAAAAGGATTAAAGTTATTAATCTCTCTTTAAACAGAGATGTTTTCCTCTCTGGTGACTGAACAGTGAGGGGAACAGAAGCAAACGAGGGTTAGTGCATGGAGGTAAAGGCTGCAGCACACTTAAGGAAACAGCAAATACATGGAAACACATGCAGCCTTAAAAGAAATGTTCTTTAGAATGGTCAAATGTACCTTGAGTGAGTTTAACATTCTCACACATGCATCTAGATACAACTACAGTCTGTACTAATCCATTGAACCGATCAGCTGTTCATTCACAGATAATTGACAAATCTGTCTAAATAGTGAGCACATCTCCTTAGCTAATCCTCACAGGCGTGGCATATCAAGATGCTGGTTAGACAGCAGGATTATTTGACAGAAATATTTTGTTTGTGGAAAATGGTTCATATCTCTGAGCTCATCTCATTTAAAATGGGAGCAAAATCAAAAGTGTTGCGTGTATATTTTTGTTGAGTGTATTTGACATTTAAGTACATGTCAGAAGACTACAGCTGAGGAAAGAGGAGAGAAAGACACTTTATTTAGAGTAAAGGGTCCCTTTCAACTGACACAACTTTACTCAAATACCTTGAAATGGTCAAAACAAAGTCATAACCTTTTTTATAATCAATATTAGACACTTCTGTTCTAACATAACCAATAAAAAGTAAAGTTAATAAGACAGACAAAGACACCAGACTATCCCCAGTTTGTTTCTTTGAAGGGAGTCAATAGACTCTGTGCTGTTTGGTCACATCGTCCATCCCATTGAACATGAACCAAAGAAAGAGAAGGAGAAAGTTGTTTCAGGAGATAAGAAAGAAAATCACAGATAAACATGTTAATGGTCGATTTCAATTTCAATAGTTTGATGCTTTTCTGACAACCGCTGCACAGGTTATTCAGAGGTTTCAGCTTCACAGGACTGTAGACAACAAAGTAAAGAAGACAGTCACTACAATAGAGCACGGAGTAGGGTTGGTTATGGTCTGGGAATGCTTTGCTCCATCTGTCACAAGGTGTGTTCAGTCTGTGCAAGATCAATGAAATCTTAAAGTCTATCAAAGCATTCTGGAGTGACATTTGCTGCCTAGTGTCAGTCACAAATCGCAGGTCTTCTAAAAGAACAATGACACAAAACACTCACTGCTAAGTGTGGGTAAGTTCTATTGGTCTCTTGAAGTTCAGCATTTCCTTTTTCAGTTGAGCTTGTCATTATTTTTTTATTTTAAATGTAAAATGATTGTCATGACATGTCCTAATATACACTCACTGACCACTTTATTTCACACACCTTGCTAGTACCGGGTTGGACCAGAACTGCCTTAATCCTCAGTGAGCATAGATTCAAGAAGGTTCTGGAAACATTCCTCAGAGAGTTTGGTCCATATTGACATGACAGCATCACAGTTGCTGCAGATTTGTCAGCTGAACATCCATGATGACACTCTGCCGTTCCTCCACATCCCAAAGGTTCTATTGGGTTCTGGTGACTGTGGAGGTCATAGAGTCCAGTGAACCCATCGTTCTAGAAACCAGTCTGAGATGATTCCAGTTTATGACATGGAGTCTTATCCTGCTGGAAGTAGCTTCAGAAGATGGAACTCTGTGGTCATGAAGGGATGGACATGGTCAGCAACAATACTCAGGTAGACTGCGGGGTTGGAACCATAATCAACTGGTACTAAAAGGGCTCAAAGTGTGCCAAGAAAATATCCCCCTTAACATCAAACCATCACCAGTCTGAACCGTTGATACAAGGCAGGATGGATCCATGCTTTCATGTTGATGATGTTATCATCTGAATGTAGCAGCAGAAATAGAGACTCATCAGACCAGACAACGCTTTTCTGTCTTCTATTGTCTAGTTTTGGTGATTCTGCGTGAATTGTAGCCTCAGTTTCCTGTAGCTGACAGCAGTGATACCTGGTGTGTTCTTCTGCTGCTGTAGTTCATCTGCATCAGGGTTGTTGTGTGTTCAGAGATGTTCTTCTGCAGACCTCGGCTGTATGCAGTGGTTATTTCAGTTCCTGTTGTTCTATCAGCTGGAACCAGTCTGGTCATTCTCCTCTGACCTCAACAAGACATTTCCACCCACAGAACTGCTGCTTTCTGGATATTTTTTTTTTCCACCATTCTCTGTAAACCCTAGAGATGGTTGTGGGTGAAAATCCCAGCAGATCATCGGTTTCTGAAATCCTCAGACCAGCTCATCTGACACCAACAACCACGTTTAAAGTCACTTCAGTCACCGTTCTTCTCTATTATGAAGCTCAGACTGAATTGCAGCAGATCATCTTGATCATGTCTACAAGTATAAATGCATTGA
>NC_050523.1:24312120-24332437 GCF_002922805.2 Oryzias melastigma | reverse complement strand
CTGAAATCCTCAGACCAGCTCATCTGGAACCAACAACCACGTTTAAAGTCACTTCAGTCACCGTTCTTCTCTATTCTGATGCTCAGACTGAATTGCAGCAGATCATCTTGACCATGTCTACAAGTATAAATGCATTGAATGGCTGTCATGTGATTGACTGATTAGAAATTTGTGTTAACAAGCAGTTGGACAGATGTGTCTAGTAAAGTGACAGTGTAATTTTCGTTAGCATTTGAAAACTGAGACGACATAAACAACAGCAGGAATGGAATCCCAAATGGCTCAAATTCCTATCAAGCTTTTCTCTGAAGTGTTGAGGTTTTTACTGACACACTGGTGGTATCACCATGGGCCCTCTGCTGTATCACTGCTGACAGTAATGCCTCTTGAGAGTTTGTCTGCTTGAGCCACACCATCAGAATGCACGTCTGCCTGCCTATCAAGAGCTCATGTCCTGCAGAGGGTCACATTGACCCGCTGTCTTGTGCATTGTAAGATAAGCTCTGCTGGATGTCCACATGTTTCAGGGTTAATGTCAACTCAACACTTCCTGTGGGTGAACCAACTAACAAGACAAACTGATGCTTTCTGCAGCTTGTCCTCCAACATAACAACAAAACCCTGGTACAGCCTTTGCGGGATCGACATGGTCACATCAAAGTTAACATAAAAGCATGATTCGATGGTCTGACCTGTTCTGATTATACACAAGATGCAAAGCTGAGCTACCTGTGTCTCTCCATACTCAGGTAAACACCCTGATGACTGTACTCTTAGTCCATTGTCTCTGGACCTGCAGAGACTTCAGATCGAGGTAGCAGACACCAGTTACGTGAGGTTGCTGGGACGCAGAACCGCTTGCAGCAGCACTAAAGATAGAGTCAGGGTCTGTTCTGCCACACCGTCGCTGCTGAACCCACATCATTTTCTAAATATGGCAGAGCAGATATGAGGTCTGAAGGAGAGAAAAAAGCTAAAGGCAATAAACCCAAGAGGATCCACGGGATTCTTAAAAAAGCCACATGTAGACTTTGTGTAAACTCCTGATCTCATGAGTTTTGCTGGATAGATAACGCTGGGAGTTGCTGGATTTGTCTATTGTGCCCAGTCTGAGTTCTAGACAGAGCTTTTTCCTCTGCAAGAAGAGTGTTAAGATCTAAGGATGCACACTCTTAACACTTTAATACACGAGAACAGACCAGCTGTGTTTGCAAGTGACTAAAAGATTAATCATTTCTGGAAAACTTCTCACTGGAATCTCAGTGAAACCACAAAGAAGTGACAAAAGCACCAGCTGTTGAGGCTGTAGAAGTCAATGTAACTGGAGGCTTTTTTGATCACAAGTGTTCAAGGGGACATAAACTAATGGCACTGTCTGCACAAATAAGCCGGAGAATATTTTGACCATGTAATAATTGTGTCAATAAGTGCCAATATGAAGACATGTAAACATGAATACATGTCGAATTTAATGCGGATCAGGTGATGGGTATTTGTGTAACAAGGCAATGTGTGGTTTAAAGAGGTCAACATCTTAAATCAAAGAGTGTATAATTATTTAACTTAGTTGGAAAAGTAGAATTTATAAAAAAAAAGTCTCTCAGGGGGGGGCAGTACTTTTAATAAGTCTATGACACCATCAAACATTTTGTTGCAAATTGTCAACGAGGTTGGAAGAAATGTGTTGAGATTATAAGGTGCAAAAACTCCCAAAGATTTGAGAAGAATCCAACGTGAAACTACCAGAAACCCATTATCCTCCAGTGCTGGCATATCCCATGACTGCAGCCTTCCTGGAGAGTCAAGAAGTATGAGGTGTTCAGTCTCAGAGACATGGCCAAAGTAAGAAAAGCTGAAACCCAACCACCTCTCAACAAGACACATACGTTGAAATGTCGAGAAAGGGCCAAGAAACCTCTGAAGATAGACTTTCAAAGGTTTCTTAGACTGATGACATGAGAGTGACTCATGATGAACCGGATGGATGAACTCATGGTTGGATCAGAAACGGACACAAAGCTCCATTTTCACTTAGATGCCAGTATGGTGGGGATGTGGTTCTGGTATGGGCAGGTATAAATAAAGAGGAGTTAGTAGGGCCTTTTTAGCGTCATTTCCACTGAGCATAGCGGTGCTGTCCAGTCCGATCCGGTATTTTGAGCGTCTCCATTGTTAAATGGACCAATTACACAGTTCTGACCTGTACCTCTGGAGGGCCCCCATCCATTATAGGTCCATACGAACGGAACAGGGCGGTTGGGGCAGAGTCGCTGTTTCCACCCACTGATTGGCAGAAACTGATGAGGAAAATATAGCGGTAAGCTAGCAATTCTGGTTTCCTCTTTGTGGCGGTATTCTTCTTCAAACCCTAACCATAATAGCCCTAACCCTAACCCTTAACCCAATCTTCTTTCAAACATTAAATTGCTGTTCTACACGATGTACAAAAAGTAAAGCAAGAAGAAGACGAGCTGCTGGATGACCTCTATTGTTGTTGCTTTTCTAGTCACCACACTACAATGACACAATGACACGCTACCTCTCTACACCACACATGCGCCATGAAAACAAACTGATCAGTGAAAGCGAGGCTTAACTGAGTGGAAACGCTCGCCGAACTAAACTAGACCATACCTTACAACTCCTTACTGGACCGTCCTGTACCGGACCGCTCACTTTAAACAAGGGTTTTGAGATGAAAACGGAATCAACTCTCAGATCTCCTGACAATTTTTAGAAGACTTCCTTCAAGCAGTGATACAGGAAATAGTCTTCTTTCAAGAGAGCATTCATTTTCATGTAAGACAACAAATGCTTAATCTCATGGATCCAAGTCCTCCACTGTGTGACTGACAGGCAAAGGCAATAAAAACTCATGCCATGACCCCTTCTTCTTCACCTGACAGAACCCCTTACAGATCTTTTGGGCTTTTCTTTAGCAGGACATTTACAGACAATTCCAACAGTTCACCTCTCTGAACAGTGGCTGTGGTTGCAAACTGAATGACTCCATAAGTGGAAGACTTGTGACTGTTGTTGAAAAGAAAGATGGTTTTATGGATCACTAACATATTTTTTCTTCATCTTTCATCTAGGATGTTGCCATCAGAACTTCCAACAAGAGTCTAATAACCAGAAGACTCTACGCTAAAATGAGTCTGTCTCAACAGAGACCACGGCTCATTGCTGTTCACAGCTCTGCCTGCGGGTCTCTGCAGTGATCTATACAATAACTGACTGGTTGGGAACAGTTTTTATATTTATTCTTTTTTTTTCATTTAAAGATCTTTATTTGATCATATCAAGATATGATCATATCGTCAAATTATTTGAACATTGTATTTATGTCTGTATTTTGGTGGTCAAACAGCAACAAAGTTCACAGAGAACATCCTGATTTCTGTTGTCAAGAAGAGCAATAATTATAAAAAAGGTCACTTCAATCAATGTTTTCATATGAATCATTCATTCTTGAATTTTGTTCTGGTCCATTCTTGCAACAGATCTAGCCTGTTGGTGTCTGGTGATCCTTTAACTGTTCAGATCAGTGACTGATTGAACTTAATCTACGTCACATCCTTGTTGATGTGCATTGGGCAAGTCAAACGACTTGGTTTGATAACAAATCTCCTTAAGGATTTAGGTCTGTGTTCATGAGGAAGGAATGAGTTTGCTCCAACATTCATATTTTCTGGATGGAGTAATTGTTTTGTTAGATATAAATTCAGAAACTTTCAGGAAACTACTTATCGGGATCCATGTTCTGGGAAAAGTCGAGTTCCAGGGTGAAATACAGAGACTTACACCAGAAAACAAAAGCTTGAATTCTTCTTCCTGCGACAGACTGAAACTGGTTCTGATTCAAATAAGAACTCATCCATCTGGGTCTGTTTGAATGTTCCCTAAAGTGCTAAAAATGCCAGTCAGGGTGTGTCAGGGTTTCCTCTGAATTACATGAGAGCTTCTTCTCAGCAGAAGCATCAAATGCTGCAGCCAACACCAACTCAGCACCCCCACACCAACAACTGCTTTTTCACACGTATAAACTCAAGCCTTGACAGTTTGTTATGTCAAAACTAACACAAATATAGAAACACAAATAACTGCAGATTGGAGAATCTGAAACTTCCCTGAGCTGGAAACCAGTCAAAATCCTGTCTCTGCAGGACAGCACACACCCCTGCACTGTTTGGCTTTTTCAAGAATAAATATACCCAAATAAGGCCAGCAGAAACACCCTGTAACTCAGCCTGAGTATGTGTGCAACCGTGTCAGTAACTGTGGTATTCCAGCTGAATTTCATTATCCTGCAGACGCAGATATCTAAACAGACTCTGCCTGCTCCGACCATGACTGAAACCTGGAGATGGACATAAACAACATCTCTTTTTCTTTACTAACTCAGTTGCTTTGCACCAAAAAACTTGGAATAAACATGCAATGAAAACTGATGCTTTGAATCATCAGAGCCAGCTAACGCTCGCACACACCCAACAGTGAAGTCCAGCTGAGTTTACTTTGGTTATTGAGCTTTTTAAGACCTGAAATACAATCAACCAGTTGAGGTTTATAATTTGTCATCTGTGTGCAGCTGAGACTGTGGAGCTTTGCTGGAACCTGAGCTGATGTCTCAGCTGATCGACACTGTTTCTGACTAAACAAAGGATCAAGACGCTGCGGTTTCTGCAATAACCCCATCCCTCTTCAGCTGGGTCTGATCTCGCCAAAGGACATTCAAGAGGTTTTGTATTGTTCAGCTGCCAAGCAGTACATCCACACCACTCCTTTGTGTTGTTTAGGTACTCTTTCACAGAACTAATATTTGGAATATTTAGATGACAATAGTTAACAATGCTGGGACAGTGGTCTCTGTTTAATGAAGGTTTTCATATGACTTCAGTCCAAACTGATCACGGCTAACTTATGATTAAACTGAGAAAATGTCCTCTTTTATGCACAAACTGATGTCTGAATGCCCTCAGAATACTTGGTAAGGGATAAAAAATAAACTTTTTGAAAGGTGGAGAAAGGTAGCAGTTCAGTTCACTAAAATCAGATCTGTGACGAGGTCAGTTCCTTAAAAACCAGTGTCAGAAAGTCAGTTGTTCAGTGGTTGATGTTGGCAGAGGGGATTGTGGGAAATTGATGGAAAAAGAAAGATCCTGAACATCAAACTGCAGCAGCGTTTCAAATGTCCTCATCTACAGAGCAGAACATCGACCAAAGATTCAGAAGAACTGAAGACATCTCTGAACAAAGCCAAACCGCGTGGTTGGGGTTATGGGGTCATGGACTCTTTCAAAGAGAGTAGATGTGACGCTTTGATGACGATGGTGGACACGATGTCCTCCAGACTGAAGAAGAGGAGGATCTTCATCAGCATTCTGCTGCAGAGCCTGATCTCTGATGGTGTGGAGGTCCAGCAGCACGACAGCTGGCGTGTTTCAGAGCCCCCCCCAACATGTATCAGGGAGGACCGTCTGCATTTCAGCAGTACACAACCACAGAATGCAGCTATCAGTACAACAAGGCTTCATCCTGCAGAAGTCTGTTCTCTGACATTCGTTATATTAGGGATGTAAAAGAGATACGTATCAAAAAATCGATCAATCAACTGCAGTTTTGTTTGAAAACCACAGATATGAACAAGATTGTGCTGGTTAAAATGTATCAAATCAATCAAGGAGTTAATAATCTTTTTTTTTTGGCAAACTGCTGTTTCTCTTTCTGTTATTTTTCTACCGTCTTTTTATTTACATGCAATGAAAACAAAAAGACGGTAGAAAAATAAGCTTGCTTCTTCCAAATCAAGCAATACCTGAATAAATGTCTCTGTCAAAAGCTATAAATTATTATTTATAGCTTTACATGCCATATGAATATAAAATGTTTATCTTTAGCGTTTTCCGTAAAAGAATCGGACTGTATCGTATTGCTAAAAAGTTAGTTGAATCCGTCATGTATCGATTCGTGGAGCATGTATCAAGATGCTTATCGAATCATGTGAGAGAGAAAGATACACACCTCTATATCAATGTTGAGA
This sequence comes from Oryzias melastigma, assembly GCF_002922805.2. Lineage (NCBI taxonomy): Eukaryota > Metazoa > Chordata > Actinopteri > Beloniformes > Adrianichthyidae > Oryzias > Oryzias melastigma. Next base: position 24,326,394 of record NC_050523.1, on the reverse strand, counting down.
ATCAGACATTTATCATTTTAAAAACAAATGTTCAAAATATCCCAACTTTTCAGCTCTGATCCTAAAATGCTGACAAAGTCAGAAAAGTCACTTTGATTTCAATCAAAGAGGCTTTCTGAAAATGTTAAGGTCTGAACTTAAAGGACAGCAAATCAAATGTTGTCTTTGTTTATTACACTGTATGTGTTAAGGGTGGGAATCACTGGGTACTTCACGATGCGATGCCATACGTGATACATGCTCACAATATCAATGCTATTGCGATACTGTGATAATTGGTAAAATTGTCTCTTATATAGAACACGTGTCGAAGTCAAGGCCCGGGGGCCGGATTTTTAGTTCTATTCGGCCCTCCAGATCATTTATTTTATTGTTGTTAACGGCCTGATGCTATCTTGCACAAAATATATTTTTATGGAGAGTAAAATATTGAAATTTATTTAGGGTTTAAGTTGATTTATTCTGGAATAATATTCCTGCCTTTTTATTATTCATAATCATGTTAAAAAGTTACAGTTTTATCATTTAAAGAATGGCATTCTGCTAGCTTTTTGAAATATTTTGGGATTTACTAAGATTTATTTTTATGATTCTTTGGAGTTTAGCTTATATTTTAGCTACATGCTAGCTAGCTGTTTTGGTTAATTTAGGCTTTTTGTTTTTTAGGCTAATTTGGCATTTAGCTAATATTTTAGCTGGATATCAGCTTCAATGTTTTTGGCTATCAATTTCAGCATCTTCAGCTGTCAAATTCAGCTTACAGCATTCACACTAGCATTATCACAGGTAATGCTATATATCTAGTTAATAATTACGTTAAAAAGTTATGGTTTTGAAGTTTTAAAATGTAGTTTTATCCTGTTCGGCCCGTGACCTAAGGTGTGTTTTGGATTTTGGCCCCCTGTGCGACTGAGTTTGACGCTCCTGTCCTACAGGATCCCCTGACCTATAAAAACAAGAACATGAACACAAAGCAAAGCTGTGGCACATGAACAAACACAGCCATGCTGACAGTGATGATCAGAAGCTACAAGAAGAACACATTATTCACATTCTTGTCCTGTTTGAACTCATTTGAGTTCTGTCCAAGAAAAACATCCACATGTGCACACGTACCCCTGTAATCTGGAATACATGAGCCCAGAAAGTGTTTGTACGCCAGAATGGATGAAGGTGAACCCAGCAGATATAATGAAGATTAACCCTTCAACACCTGAGTCATCTTTGGTGATGCTTAAACACAAAATCTTTAACATAATGAAACTTTTCATCCATTAATATGATCATTCCAGTAGATTGTGAAAGAGAAAAGCAGCACATCGAGCCACTTTTCTCTTTCACAATCTACTGGAATGATCATATTAACAATTGAAAAAAATACAGTGAATCAAAGAACATAAACACTGGAGCTTCAGTGTTAAAGGATTAAAGATGTACTCAGGTAGTCACAAGTGAATCTTTAGAGCCACCTTTGGCTCCTTCACGTTCAGTGGAATAAAAGAACTTGTAAAGGTGAATCTAAGCCCGCCCATCACTCCACCAACCAAAAACACGGCCTGTTTGATATTTGGCAGCAACGTGTTCCATTGGATGTTACGAGAGACATTCCAATGGACGGACAGTTGATGGAGTTGGACACTTGACCCCAAAACAGAGAAGACTGAGTAGATGCTTCAGAGCAGATTTCCAGAGGTGACAGAGTGAGGTGAGGTTACTGCCAACACCTGCCGCCTTTTTCTACACAGTTTTATTTCTTCAGACACAGCTGTGACAGAAGGCAGACCTTTCACAGTACACCATGACTGGACTGTCATACCAAACCACTAAATCCAGCTGCACACTTCAACAACGGCGGAATCTCAGGTGTATTTCTACCTGCAGCATGCGCTTGCAGGTTGGATTCTGACCGCCTTGTTGGACCAGAGACAAACTTGACCAGGTTCATTGCATGTCATGTATTCTGAAACCATTCAAGGCCAGAAACAGACCAGGAGAAAGCTTGTCATGATCAGCAAGTTTTTTGGAATCTCTCAAAAAGACTCAATCTTAAAAAAAAGATTTTTCTAAAAGTGACAAACGTATTCTCAGGTTTGATCTGACAAAGTCATGACAGTTCCAATAATTAAATGTGTATAGTGGTGCTGGGCAGATCAATCCAAAACATCAATAGTATCAATCTCAAGTTGGTATTGCATCGATACACAGATATCAATATTTCCACTCTTGTTTGAAACATTTCAGTGTCTGTCTGAAGGACAGTCTCAGTCACAGTTGATGCATGCAGGAGGTATGCATTGTTCACCCGATCTCCACTCCATTTAAAAGCTGAGTTGTTTTTGACAAGTTACTTTTCAGTTGTTTTTATTGTTCTATTTAAAAGCTAAGAAGTTACAAATTATCTATATTTCTACCAGTAGTTTTTTATCACTAAACATTTTGATTTTTTTTTTTATCAGTTATTTGTTTCATGTGCAAAAAAACATTCGCAGCAATTGAGATTTTGAGGTTCTTGTCACATCATTTACGAAAAATAACGGTAATGATTTTGGCGATATTGACCAGTATCAATCGATACCCAAATGCTTATGGTTGAACAACCCTAATGATGATTATTTACAGCAGGGGTGTCAAATCCAATCACACAAACTGCCAAAATCCAAAACACACCTTAGGCCGAACAGGATAAACATTTACTGACCACTCTCAACTACATTTTTAAAATTTAAAAACAGTATATAAGAATATATATATATATATATATATATACTGCTAGCTCAATTCGGCCGCTTAAGATACTAGTGCTGATAGCTGAAGATGCTGAAATTAATAGCTGAAAACACTGAAGCTGATAGCCAGTTTAAAAATTAGCTAAATGCCAAATTATCCTTAAAAAAACACTTAAGTTAGCCAGAACAGCTACCAAGTAGCTGAAATGTTAGCTAAAACTCCAAAATAGCCTAAAAAAATCTTAGTAAATGCCAAAATAGTCCATAAACCTAGCAGAATGTGAACTTTTTTTTTTTACTTTAAAAGCGTAACTTTTAACATAATTCTGAATGAAAAGGTAGGAATATTATTCCAGAATAAATCAACTTAAACCTTAAATAACTTTCAATAATCTTATTATCCATAAAAATATTTTTCGTCAAATTAATACAAGTTATAAATGAGTACAAGATAACAATAAAATAAAATGATCAGGAGGGCCGGATATAATCATCTGGAGGGTCGGATCCGGCCCCCGGGCCTTGACTTTGACACGTGATCTACGGGATGCAGGATGTCAAACTTCTTCAAAGACTCAGATTAGTGTCTGAAACTTTGATTTTTGCGGTGTTTTCTCTAACCCTGGACGTCCCATCATGGAATCAGACAGAACCATCTTTCTGGAGGTTCAGTCTGATCTTTCCTCTCCGTGATGTTGCCTCCTGAGTTACCTGGAAGCAGTGAAGGATCCGCTTAATCACGTGTGAGCAGTATGAACAGACTCTCCCGGTTTTAGGTTTCGATTGTTGGTGACCCTGTTCCTGAGCGGGCGACCGGAATACGGACACTCAGCAGCGGCAGAGCGGTCACCTGACCTTTACCCACAGCGGTTTAAGGCAGACCTGTGGGAGACTCGGGTCGTCTGGAGTCACGTGCAGCACAGGTGGAAGGTGCACGAGCGCGGGGCTCTTCCTGCTTCCTACCTTGGAGATGATCAGCGGCTCCCCGTGCTCCAGGCCGCCCTGCAGGGTGAAGCCCCACGGCGCTCCGCCCTGCAGCAGGGCCTCCACCAGCACCCAGCCGCTCCCCTCACCCCCTCCGCCCGCCATGGCCGGGCTGCAGCGGCGCGCGCGCTCCCTGCGCTCCGCGGAGAGGAGTGGCGGAACCGGAGAGCAGCGAGCGGCGGATCCTCTTTCATTGAAGACTCCTGTAGGAGGAACGGGGGGGCAGCAGGACACCGAGCTGCGTTCCTACAAAGTGCATTCCTGCAGCGCTCGATCCCCGCCGGACACTCCAACTACTCCCGCAAAGTGCGCCGCGGCTGTCCCGCAGGAGCAGAGAACTTTCCTCAGGCGTAAAGCTGTCCAAACCCCGCAGAATCACGGCAGGTCAGCGCATGTCCGATCCGCGGAGCCCCAAACTCTCCCCTCTCTGCCCGTCTCTCCTCCGAAAATCCGTTTAGCATCACAATAGGATTGACTGCGCCTCGCTGAGCACAAAGAAAAGGCGCAGAGGAGGAGTGGAGCTGGGAGAGGAGGAGAGAGGAGGACAGCGGCAGGAAGGCTGAAATCTGTCAACAACTAATCCAAGAAAAGGTGCAGAAAGTGGCAGTAAGTGGAAGTGGCAACAGAGTCCAGGTCTGGAGCCCTTCAGACCACATCAGAACTCCTGCTGGGTCAAGTCCACCTCTGGTTCAGACCAGCTGCAGCTGACACAACAGGAGAGGTTTGAGGAGCACTTTGAACCAGATGTGAGCATGTCTCCTTCTCTCCAGGACACTCGTGTCAGAGTCAAGGCCCGGGGGCCGGATCCGGCCCTCCGGGTAATTCTATCCGGCCCTCCAGATCTATCTTATTAATGACCCGATGTTATCTTGCACTTATTTCTAACTAGTATAGTTTTGACCAAATATATTTTTACATAGAGTAAAATATTGAAAGTTATTTAAGGTTTAATTTGATTTATTCTGGAATAATATTCCTGCCTTTTTATTATTCAGAATTATGTTAAAAAGTTACGGTTTTAAAGTTTTAATAATTTAGTTTGAGTGTTCAATAAATGTTAATCCTGTTCAACCTACGGGTGTTTTGGATTTTGGCCCCTTATGTGATTGAGTTTGACACCTCTGCTCTAGGGCAATACTGAGCATTTGGGTTGATCCGATACCAGTCTATATCGACGATATCGATACCAATACTGATATTTTTTGTAAATGTTGTGGATCTGACACAAACCTCAATATCTCAATTGTTTTTAATCACCATGAATGTTTTTTTTAAATTATTATTTAAATTCATTCAATTAAATAAATAAACATAAAAACAGGTTTAGGAAATATTTTCAATGAAATGGAAAATAGTTTATTAAAATTCAAACTTCTTGAAATTGAAAAAATTAAATGTTCAATGATTTAAAAAAAACAAATTGTAGAAATATAAATAATGTGTAACTCCTAAGCCTTTAAATAGAATAAAAACAGGTGTAAAGTAGCATGTAAATAACACGGCTGGGTGGTTTTGCAGATACAGGAAAGTTTTGAACAAGAGTGAAAATATGGTTATCTGTGGGTTGGTATCGATCCGATACCAACTTGAGATCGATGCTATCGATATTTTGGATCGATCCGCCGAGCACTACTTCTCTCAAGGCTGGTGCATGTTAGAAAATCAGGTTGTACATGTTCTTTCTCTGGGTTTTACCTGCTTCATCTGCATCCTCTTTGAGATCAGCCATGACCTTAAAAACACAGAGACTTTGACTAATTGTGCCAGTTTAAGGAAAAACTCTTTCTTTTGTGTATTAAATGTATTTACAATGAAATTGTTAAGGAGTTTTTCCCACAGAGGCTTCTGGAGACGATTGAGTTGGGATTTCTCTTTGGAGATGCATTGCTGACATATCAGTCAGACTCAGGTGATGCTGAACCTTCACCTGTTCTGCTGCATTCCGGGTGCTGTCCACCTGACAGGATAATCCTGGGTCACTCACTGAGGTTTAATAAAGACTACAGCCGTCAGGACCATGTCAGAATCTGAAAAAATGTAAGTGATATCCACAACACCTGTGTGAACTTTAGCAGCCCTTGTGATGTGACTAACAAAATGACTTTGACCCTTTAACACCTGAGCTCCAGTGTTTATGGTCTTTGATTTGTTGTAACTTTTCCACAATCAAGGTAATTCCAGCAGATTCTGAAGGAGAAAAGCGGCTCGAAATCTGCTTTAATTACGTTGATTGTGTTAACGATTTTTGCATTGAAGTGTCACCGGTGATGCATCAAGTGTTAAAGAGGGGTGTCAAAGTCAATCACACAAGGGGCCAAAATCCAAAACTCACCTTAGGTCGCGGGTCGAACATGATAAACATTTGTGGAACACTCTAAAACTACATTTTTAAAACTTTAAAAACATAACTTGTTAACATAATTTTGAACAAGATGTATAGTATTACCTGCAATAATGCTAGTGTGAATGCTGTAAGATGAATTTGGCCGCTGGAGATGCTGAAATTGATAGTTGAAAACGCTGAAGCTGATAGCCAGCTAAAATATTGGCTAAATGCCAAATTATTCTAAAAAAACAAAACAAAACAAACAAAAAAAAACACTTAATTAGTCGAAACAGCAAGCATACACCTGAAATATTAGCTAAACTTCAAAATAGCATAAAAAACTGAAAAAAGCCTTTTAGCCAAAAACAGCTAGCATGTAGCTGAAATATTTCCTAATCTCCAAAAAAATCCTAAAAATAAATTTTAGTAAATTCCACAAAAAGCTACCACAATGCCCATTTTTCAAACTTTAAAACCATAACTTTTAATAATTATGAATAATCAAAAGGCAGGAATATTATTCCAGAATAAATCAACTTAAACCTTAAATAACTTTCAATATTTTACTCTCCATAAAAATAGATTTTGTCAATATTATACAAGTTAGAAATAAGCAGAAGATAACATCGGGTCATTAATAACAACAAAATAAAATTACCTGGAGGGCCGGATCCGGTTCCCGGCCCCTGTGTTGAAGGGTTAATTTAAAGACCCACTCCAATGAAAATGGTGTTTTTAAAATGTTCTCATTTCTCTTGTGATAGGACACATATAAAGAGAATAAAGATTAAAAATGTGTTTCTGAGTATTTATTCAAATCACCAGGAGCAGAGGAAAAAATTAAATTTAAATTAGCTTGTAGCTGTGATGTAGACACTAGGCTGGATTGGCCAAAGTCTTTCTGCTCCGCTCCATTCTGATCATCCACTTACAGACTAATAGATCCATGAACGTCTGTTTTCCTCGTCTGAGCTGGAATGTGGATCTGAACTGTGAAGCTAGAATTAAATGATATTGCTGCACTGCTAATGTTAGCTTGGGACTATGAGGGGCTGTAAGTTAGCAGGAGAGAGTGTAAACAAAAGGATGATGGGAAGTGGGGCCAGGTTTACTCCACACCAGCTCAGAGGTGAAATTCTAATAAACTCTTGCTGCTCTGCAGAAACTATGGCCTAGAAATGACAAGTTTTTGGATTTTGCATCATAATTAAGACCACTGAGAACCATTTAACAATTCATCAATAAACTGCAAATGAAGGTCCAGCACTTTTATGAACTTATAATCCATTATTAAACAAACTTAGATAGTTACATCTACCTGGAGCTAAACAACAACTGAGCTAGCAAACCTCAGTGCCCACAACTCATGAATATCAGACACATCCAGCTCTGGGAAACCTCGTGCATCGGTGTGCTGCGTGTGTAAGAACCATGTCACATTTGTAGAAACTAGTACTCATTTTTCACAGCAGTTCCAGTGTGAGCATCCATGTTTTTGGAAACATGACAGTAGAGTGTGGTGCAGCCCAAAGCGTTGAGTCTGAGGAGCTGCAGCAGGACATCCCATAATGTGCTCAATGGCCTCTATAGTCAGAGCATTTCCTTTTCTGAGCCGTTTCTGTTGGCACACGTTTCTGCTCCGTCCCTTTCCGTAAAAGCGTCCGCCCCTCCCTGAGCGTGGCCCCCAGGAGTCCTGCGCTGATGTCTTCATAGTTTAGAGGAGTTTCGGTCAGATGACTGATGCTTTTCAAACCTGTTTCTTTGGGAAGAAAGATCCTGCTGCAGGTCACTCCTGAGGTCGGGACCTGAGGACAGCCTAAACATTGGGAGTAGATCGCCCTCTGGTGGTAGAAATGAGCATCAGTGAAAGCAGTTGATGCGTTTCTGTGGCAGGGGTCTGCAACCTTCAACACTTAAAGATCCATTTGGGTCAATATCTCACTGACAGCATCCCAACAGGAACCTCAAAGGTTTACTTACTTTTCAGGAAAATAATAACTATGAAAAAAAACTTCTTTGGGCAAAATAAAATGATTTTTTTCCCTTAAAACTTGAAATAGTTTATTTTTGTCATGTTCATGTTTATTCTTGAATGCCAGTTGAAGCAGGAGAGCCGGGGATGTACACCTTTTGTTGACTGCTTACGCTGCAATGCTTTCAACATCTTTGATCGCTCTGATGTTTGTAGATTGTTTTGGCTTAGTTTACCTTTTTATACAAAGTGATAATAAACGCTTCATCATCGCTTTTATCAACACTTCACCATAGCCTCTAAGGTTAAAGCAATCACCACAAATAAACTAGAAAAGTTGCACTACTTGTGATAATGCTAATAATGCTAGTGCTTTTCACTGAAAGTAGTCACTGAAGATACTGAAGCTTTATGCTGAAAATGGTGACGCAATTGACTAATTGCTGCAATGATTGACTGAAAATGCAAAAGCTATTTGCAAAATGTTAAATTTGTTAAAAGACTGGAAACGTCATTAAAGACCTATGAAAGAGCGCTGAAGATGACCTAAATTCCTGAAGAAGTTTGTAGTAAAATTGCTTAAAAATCTCTAGCACGTGCCAATTTCGCAAAAATATTAACTTTTGCTTATTCATTCATTTTCTTGGCTGCTTTGTCCCTTTCGGGGTCGCGGGGGTGCCTGAGCCTAACCCGGCTACTGACGGGCGAAGGCGAGGTACACCCTGGACAGGTCGCCAATTTTAATTTTAATTAAACTTCAAATTAGGATTAAAAAATCCTCAGTGGATGCCAAATTAGCCCCCCAAAAATCTAGCACATTGCTTAAATACTAGCCTAAAATTCCTCAGTAAAGTAAACAGGTGAAACGCATTAGCATGTTGCTAAAATATTAGCCAGGCTAAAAGAAAATTTTAAATTACTATAAAAGATGAAATAATAGTCCATGAATATATTTAAAGGCTTGTTGATAATCTTCTTAAAATGTTGAAATTTGAAGACTCTCATTTATTTCCTATGTATCCCTTCTTCCCCCAACAGAAAATGAATGGAAATTCATGACCAAAATCCTCCCACCGAGCCGCCATCTTGAACTTTTATTTCGACTCTTTGATCTAGTCGCTGAAAATGTCACGTACCCAAAGCTGGTCCCCGACTGGTTGAAGCGCTGCGTCAAGCTTGCTGCACCCGCCGCCAAAATTGCGCCGCGGCATATCGCGTCTTCACATTGAGTTAACATTGAAGCTGGCGCCTTCGCCAGACGTGCGTTCGGTATGAACGCACCATTAGAATCTGCTGGAATGATCCTGTTAACGGTTGAAAAGTTGCAGTATGTTAAAGATTTTGTGTTTAGGTGTCAGCGACGACGCCTCAGGTGTTAACGGAACAGACGTGAAGCCATCACACTTTTTATTTAGAAATGTTCGTTCAATATACAACATGTAACAGGACATTCTGAAGAGTTCTTAGGCCATGGTTCCTGATTGTGACAAGGCACTGAAATAGATTTATGGAGGATCCATCACTCCTCACTTTTTCCTCACAGTTCTGAACTGCTGCTCTTCCAGGACAGGATGACCAGTTTCCTCTGCTGCCGGCTCTGATGGTCTGCAGGTCAGAGGCACACCAACTTGACTTTAGTCTATGCATTTATCCCATATGACCGTCAGACCCAAAGAATCTGGTCAAAGGTTTGGTTCCGTCTCTGATGGGCTCACAGAGTCCAGAGCAAACATTTAGGGTTTGATTCTTTTTGGACGTTTAACAAAATAACATCAAGTAGCAGCAGCCCTGCCCCCCCAGAGTAATGGTCCACTGCAAACACTTTGGTGGTGATAAAAAGTGGGAGGAGTCTCACTACCCATCCTCCACCACGCTGTGAATCAAGTCAATGATCTTCTTCTTCAGCTTCTTGACTTTCGCCGGCGGCATCTCGTTCAGACACTCCTCCACGTACTTCAGGAAGCCAACATGCGGCGACGCCGTCTGGTTCTGGCACACCGTCCTCATCATGTCGAACAGCTCGCCGGTGCAGTCCGCCTCCGGCTGGCGGGCCCGCTTCCTCCCCGGACCTCTGCTCTCCGTGTACGAGGAGGACGAGGACGGCGAGGAGGACAGCTGGGAGTCTGGGAGGGTGGATGAGGGCTGGGCTTGGAGACCCGTGGTGTTTGGGCTGCTGTCGGCTGTGTTGTCAGGGTGGTACTGCGGGGAGGGGGGGCTGTCCAGATGCTGCGGCTCCAGGACGTGGAGGTCTTCAGACGGCTCCTTCTCGTCGCAGGAGTCGCACAGGAACATCAGCTCGTGGTAGTGCTTCCACTTGCAGAGGTAGAAGTCCTCGGAGCCGCAGGTTTTGTTGGAGCTCACCACCTTGTGTTCCCGCTGGAAGACGGTCCGTAAGTTCCTGAACTTCGTCTTTATGTCTTCTACTGAGGAAGCAGAGCGACAAAGCTGTCAGATGTACAGCAGAGAAGTTCATGAAACCCTGACCCAGATGACAGAACCAGGAGTTCTGTTGGACCAGCAGAGAACAGAAATGTTTCACATGTAAACATTCGTACTGGTTTGTCTTGCTGATGTAGTTCTTTCATCACAATGACACAAATGTCTTGTAGCATCTGAGTAGCAATAATCTGCCAGTGCAGTGGTCAGGTTCACTTTTGGGGGTTCCACTGATTTTTTTCAGTGCCGTTTCACATGGAGCTCTGGACCCCACGTGACTCCCTGAAGTCAGCCAACCATTTTGTCAGCAATATGAACAGCGCCGCCATGAGCACCACTGATGAAACTTTCAAGATATCTGAGTATTCATGTCACTTTGATACACATGACATTGAGCTTTATTTAAAAATATAAAAAATTACCAACCTGATAATGTTCCCGGTGTGCTTTTTAAAAGCATCTCTGCTGAAGAGAACGTCCCAGATCTATGCTTTCCAAAACAATAAACTTCCCATCATCCTCCACAGGGGACTCTAAAGTTTACAAAATCCTGGAGGATTATAGATGGTTTCAATCTGGGTTTGGAGTGAACATTCAGCTGTGGAATCTTCAATCAGTAAATTGCAGCATCATCAGTGGAAATGTCAGCGTTATATTCCAAGCAGCTAACGGCAGCATGGCTAGCAGTAGGGTCTGAGTGCTGTTTGTTGATGCTAGCTCAGCTAATGCGCCTGGTTGCCATTTTTCTTTCTCTCTTCTCCGGAGATGGAAGATGGTTGTGTTAGGGAGCGGAGCCGCCATCAGAGTGTGAATGTGACTGTAAAGCACTTTGGGGCTTAAAGGAAGAAAAAACAAGTATATGCCATTAAAGTGATGGGGAACATGAAGGCTGATCACATGGGACGGTGAACTGTGGAATAAGAAATGTTAACACATGTAATTTGGTATCAATAAGTTTGTGGTCAATAGTTTTGGATTTGTCAGTAAAGTGTTCCTACTGCTTTTATGAATTAAATTAAAGCACTCTGGACCTGATGTCTTTCTCCTGATTGTTTGAGAGAAAAATACCCCTTGGTGGTGTAAAAGTAAAGGTTGGAAGTGTGTTATAAGAAAACTTCATGAAGCCACTTTTTAGCAGTATTTTGATTGGGGCTTCAATGTAAACGCATGATATTAATAAAAAAAATGAACCTGTTAATATTTATTAATGCATATGAACGTCAGGCTTCCACAGCATGTATCCATTTCTGACAAAGCACACTTCAACAAACACTGACCCGCTAACACCACGGTCACAAGAGAAGTAATATTCTAGACCAGGGGTCACCAACCTTTTTGAAGCTGAGAGCTACTTTATTGGTACTGAGTCATATGAGGGCTACCATTTTTTTGAAATAACAAATTTTGCTTAGCTATAGTTAGTTATACATTGTTAATAATGAATAATGCTACTTCTCTATGTGAAGAAACTGATTTCTCATCATAATTATCAACAATGACAACAAGCTAAGAAGCAAAAAACAATATTCAGCACTTTATTCATCTCAGTAATTGTTACATTTTCAGACGCAGCTCACAAGTGAATTGTGATCAAGAGACCTGAAGGGTCCTTGACAGCTACCTGCTGCCCGCGGGCACCACGTTGGTGACCCCTGTTCTAGACATTTTTAGTACTTTTTTAGCACGTTGTTCTTGTTATTTTTCGGTTAAGATAACTTTTTCACAAAAGTGGACTATATTTTTTCTTCTATAAGTATTCATTGTGTCTGTGTGTGTTAGTGGAGGGAGGGGGGTGGGGAGGGGGTGGATTGGCTTTCTCTCTTTTTATTGATTGATTTTATTTGCTTGTTTCTGTTTTTAATTGTAAGGCGGTTTGAGCAGCACAATAATGAGAAGGACTCTTTCATAAATAAAGTTGGAATGATTGATTTGATTGGTGGTACGGTCCGTTGTCAGGGTAACACGAGAACCCATCGCTGGGCTGGCAGACCTCGACTGGAGCAGCAAAGAAAAGCGATATAAATGCTGATGGTCACAATAAGTTCAATAAAGCATCAGATCAGAGAGAAAGCTCACCTCTTACTGTACTGCTCGTTTATGTCCAGATGATGAAGAACAGTTTGTTTTAAAGAAACCCGCGCATTGATACACTACATTTGGGATATGTGACCAGAACGTCATTTTTAGGTGTGCACTAACACCCAGAAGCCAATCAGATTTGAGTATTCACCTGGACCACTGAAAGTCCAGAAACACAATGTTTGTTTCAGTATCTTTGCTTTCTTGGAGCAATCCTGCAGACATTAAAGTCCTTAGAGTTCTGCATCTTACTGTTGATGTGATTTGTGTTCATAAATTACACTGCTGGGATATCTGAGTTAATACTTTACAAATTAAAACATTTTAGACAATAAAATGAAGGAAACATTCCTCTCTGGACTTTTTTGTGTTAAAAAGCTCCATATTGTTGAATAAAATGAAACTACTTCAACAGAGTGATTAACTTTGACATTTTCAAATTTAAATAAAGATACTTTAAAAATGAAGCTTTCTACAGCAATTAGTAGATTAAAGTTGATTAATCAGATTCACTAACTGCAGGTCATGATTACATTTTGTCAAATGTAGCTGATATGTATTTGAAAATGTTAGTATATTAATACAAATCCATCATCGCTACAAAGCACCTGAGGTCAAAGGTCATGTGTGGAGGTGGCTTGAGAACAAGCTCACCATGGCAGATACCTGTGAACGCCACCGGCTCGTTCTCTGACAGGAGGCGGCTGAGTGTCTCCAGCAGGCTCTGCCTCAGCAGACGGTTCTTGTAGTTTCCAGACTTGTGGTTCCACAGGCAGGTGTGCTCTGTGAGGACAGAGAAGCATGCTCCATTAACGTGCAGGACTGCTAAAGATGAAGCACACACTGGAACAAACAAGAAACAACAGAATATAAACCTGTGATGCCAATTCAACAAACACACGAAAGTGCAAAATAAAAAAAGAACCATCTACTAGATCAGAGGAGTCCGAAGTCAGGCCTCGAGGGCTGGCCTCCAGCTGGTTTTCCAGAAACTCTGTCTTATCTGCTGCTGATGACCTGATCAGGTGTGTCTGGCCAGTAAGGAGCTTCAATGGCAGGTTGGTTGGAAAACATGTAGGACATCAGCCCACGAGGACCGACTTTTGACACCCCTGATCTAAACTCTCTGCACAAATCGAGTTTGGCCAAAAACAAGAACATCCACCTCTGTTCATGTTTCCTTCCTGAGATGTGAAAACACCAGAAGACATTTGCAGAAAGAAAAGTTCTCAAGAAATGAGTAAGCAGAACAGTTTGATTCACCAAATCACAGGACGAAGTGAGGGATGCTGAGCACACTTAAGACGTGGGCATGCTGTTTTTGGTGTTTTTAACATGTTCTTGAGGAATCTTTCTGATGATGGAGGACATTTATTGAGAAAATTAAGAGCAAAGTTACATTTCTGAGTATTTCTTTGTTTAAATTGTTGTGAATCAGGAGCAGATAAAAAAAATAGGAAAAAAGGTTATTTATTTGTGAGACACAAGCAGGAGAGCATGTAAACAGAGAGCTCTCAGCAACAGGAAGGGGGAGGGGGGGTTGAGCTTCTCCACGCTAACGGTCCCACCACAGGAGTGAATGAGAAATTCCCTCCTGCTGCTCTGCAGAAGTTAAGTCCAAAGAAACCAACATTTGTTTTTTAAAGATTGGGTAAAACAGCATGAGGGGGCCCAAGCCAGGGTCTCATTGTGCCGGTCCCAAGCCCAGATAAATACAGAGGGTTGTGTCAGGAAGGGCATCCAACGTAAAA
>NC_050523.1:24303988-24310129 GCF_002922805.2 Oryzias melastigma | reverse complement strand
CTGAAGGGAAAAGCCCAAAGGAAAAGAAGAAGACTGGCTAAAACAGCATCATCAGAATAAACAGACCACTGGGAAGGCTTTTATAACAGTCTGAAAGATGATTGGAGGGAACTTTTGGGAGCAGCTGTGAAGTCAGAACCAAACAGAAGGAAACCCTGAACATGAATCCAGAAACGTTCTAGTTCCACCAGAAGGGAAAGTCTGGAGCTAAAGACTTCCAATTTAACAGGAAACCTCCTGACTCTGACCCTCTTCACATCCTTCAGTTTAACTAGAAATCAACCTGAAGAGACACTGTCAGCAGAAGAGATCTAACTCTCAAAAACATCATCACATTAGAGCAAATCATGTTGAAAACATTCTGATTTTTCCTCACAGCTGTGGTCCAATTAAACTGTGCTGAGACGTTCACATCAACACCAGAGCCCGTGTGAAGCCAAAATCCAAAAACAACATATCTACTTGCAATACCAACGATGACCACCAGAGAGCACCACAACTCCTCTTCATATCTCACGGGTCTGAAACATCATAAGTCTTAATAGCAAAGTCAGATCAGCTCAGCTCTGCAGAGTTTGTTCAGCTTTTCCACATGAAACTTCTGCATTCAGAACATAAAAGTGTCTTTCAAGTCTTTGCATCCTCGATAGCTCTGAGTTCACCTGGAAAGCAGTTTGTTGTGTTTGTGACAACACCTGCTACATTTGAGGTTAGCAGCATTTCCCAGAGTTTTCTATGCTAAAGCAGATAACAAAAGAACCGCATAAAATCTCACTTAGTACAAATTTTAAACAGAGACTTCAGACCAAAAGTCTCTGTGAGTTCTCCTCCAGGAGAGTGAAGCAGCTTTGTAAGGTCTTTTCCTCAAAGAGATCAGTGGATTCTGTTGAAATGTTGGAACTTTTTTTAATGATTTATGACTATATCCTTTGTAGTCAAATAACTGACTATTAAAACAGTCATATTAGTATAGTATAGTATATTTCTAACTTAGGCTTTTTTTCTTTTGGGCTAATTTGGCATTTAACTTATATTAAAGCTGGGTATCAGCTTCAGTGTTTTTAGCTATCAATTTCAGCATCTTCATCTATCAGCACTAGCATCTTCAGCGGCCACATTCAGCTTACAGCATTCACACTAGCATTATCACAGGTAATACTAGTGTGACTATATCTAATTTGTAGTTAGTTTAAAGCTAAAGATGGTTAAGATGTGTGTTTTACATCCAGTTGGCACATGCCCCAATTAGTTGACTAATCAGACAAAATAATTGGTGATTAGTCGACTATTAAAATAAACGTTTGTGGCAGCACTAATCCTTTGTCCTCAAAACTTACCGACAGACGTGTAAAAACACTGAAGACTCACAAGAATCAGAACCTTTTCATCTACTGTTGACATCCCAGCCTGGCATACGTGAAGATGACCAGCAGAATGTGTCAGCTCTGCCAGCATGTCAGTACGTTTTTACTGACGTACTCAGAGCAGAAAACCTAGTTTTCAAGGAAAAACTTAGTTTACTCTGAAAGTTATAAGAAAATCTTGGTATGGATCCTTTAAAGGGGACTTAAGACTTTGTGGCTCCTACTGGAATGTTGTCAGTGAATAATCAACCTGAATGGCTCCTTTAGGAGTTGAAGGTTGCAGACTGGTTTAAAGGACCAAGTATCTGTGATTAAAATCTGTGAGATTTATTTTAGAACTTCCTATAAAGGATGCTGGAGGTTTGTCTTCTGTAACACTCATCAAGTTGACTGTTGGCACCTACCAGAGTAGAAGGAAATGAGCTGCTGAGTTTTGGCCTCGCTCCACAGACAACGGGGGTCAGCGCTCAGCCGGCTGTTGGCCGGCGCGCTCAGCAGGGAGCGGTTTCCACACGGCACTCGGTCTGACGGACACCTGGACGGCGAGGCTGCCTGAGGGGATGCTTTGACCTTTTCTGCAGTGAGGAGAAGCAGAAACTGTGAGCTGCTGCTCCAGGTACAGCTGGAGAGCACACAGCTGTAGATCAGCCTTAGGCTGGAGGGCGGGGCATGCTTACCAGGTTTGACATCCTTGCTTTCTTGCACCATCAGTATCTGCACATCATCAGCTGAACTGTCTTCCTCACAGGACTGGCAGAGGAAGAGGAGCTGCTGGTAGTGTTTCCATTTGGACACATAGGGTTTGTCAGAGGCCTTGCTCGCCTGAACTGCTTTGTACTCCCAGTTGAAGACAGTTAGCAGGTTTTTGAACTTGCACTTTATGTCTTCCACTGCAAATCAGAGAAACATAAACAACGATCACTGCAGGTCACAGCAGTCAGGAACTGCAGCAACTTCAACAACACACTTTCATAAATACACTCCAGATGTAAACATTGAGGCCAGTTAAGAAATTGCAGGAATTTGCATTTTGCATGGCTAGACTTTAACAAGGTTCAAAGAAGAGCTGCAAAATGTCAAAAGAAGAAATAGGTTGAGACTTTCATTATAACAATAATTAAAACTGAAAGATTTGCTTTGGCGTGCTTTCTGTTTAGTTTAGCAATTAGATGATCAACCTTCTGCTTCTGTACAATTACCAGCACGAAGCCCAATGAGACCATTTTCTTGTGATATTGGGCTGTATAAATAAAATGGAATTGTCCAGTTGAAAAACCCTCATCACCACACAGACGAGGACCCTCAGTCCTGAATGATAGCCCCAGCAGCATCTCCACACAGCTAGCTGAGGTTTGACGCCTCGGCACCACCTGAAGCTCCTTTGTTCCATTGAAGGAAAGAGAAGCCTGGACCATGATGGCTCCTCCCCCACTGTCCACGCAGAAATCATTTCAGGTGGGATTTCTTCGTCATGCCAGTCTAGAGCCATCAGGACAATCCTGGTTACATTCATCTCATGCTTGGTGCTCTCTTGCAAAGTCCAGCTGGGTAATGTTGTGGCGTTGATGGAGGCGTGGCCTTTGAAAGAGCTTTAGCAGATGCCGTCTGATCGTCACTGAGCAACAGTCTGTGATGGTCTTGGGCCAAAGACCGACCCGTTTCTTGGACGACGGCCTTTTGGATCCTCCAGCTCAGTGTTGTTTTTAGGTCTATCACTTGACGTTTTTGTTCTGTAACCCTCCAGATATTTTTAAAACTTAAAAACTACCATTTTACTGTGTCCAATAGCTTGTTGGTTGATGTAGAAAACTGTTCATCTGAACAGGATGAGTTAACGAAGAGAGAATTGGATTTGGGAAAGTGAGATGTTACAATAACCTTTGAACTATAAAGAAATGGTTGATTATTGATTTGACCCAGTTACTTAAATAAGTCTATAAGTTCATCAGAAAGAAGACCAGAAACAACAGAGCTGACCGATTTTAAAACTTTACTTTTACTTTTTGGAGCCTTGTACGGTCAAGGTCCAGCGTACATCTCTGACCTTTTAACATATTCTCTGGCCCGATCCTTGAGGTCTTCCAACCAAAATCTATGAAGCATTCCAAAAACCACTTTCAGACCAGAGGAGACGTCTCCTTCCAAACCGTTGCTCCTCGTCTGTGGAACTCCCTCCCATTGCCGTTGTGTCAGATCGACTCCGTTGAGTGTTTTAAATCCCAGGTCAAGACGTTTCTATTCAGGAGAGCTTTTAGTTGATTTTAGTCCTTGTTTTATTACAGTGTTTTCTGTCGTTGGGTTTTTATTACTTCTCCGTGTTTTGACTTGATTTTACGCTCTTTTTGTAAAGCACTTTGTGATTCTTTCTGTGAAAAGTGCTATAGAAATAAAGATATTCTATTGAGTAGATTTGTGATCAGGATGGAAAGAATGACCCATAGTTTTTCCGTTTGCTTCAGTCTTGAATGTCTGGAGGTGGAGCCCTGATCGGGGGGGTCTTACCTGAGAACGACACGGAGTGATCGGACAGCTGCTCCCTCAGCGACTCCAGCAGCCGCTGTCTGAGCTGACGGTTGTTGTGGTTTTCAGACTTCTTGTTCCACAGACAGCTGTGCTCTGTGCACAACAACGCACAACATCTGCATGTCAGCTAAGAAACAACACACTCTTTGTGCACACGCAGAACCCCCGTGTTCTTCACCTGAGTAGAATAAGATGAGCGTGAGCTCCCTCTCTTCAGTCCAGAAAGACTTCACCGTGATGTTGGAGGAGACGCTGGAGGAGGAGGGGAGGTAGGAGGCGACGAGTCCTGAGGTGAGGACGGGCTGGCTGTGCTCTGGCTGTGCAGCCGGCGGCGACTGCAGCGGCTGGACTGCGGCGGCGTCCAGATCCCAGCAGCCCTGCAGGAACAGCAGCTGGTGGTAGTGCTTCCACTGAGGCACGAACACCTCGTCCACGCTGCACTGTCTGCTGGCTTGAACAAGCTTGTACTGGCGCTGAAAGGTGGTGCGCAGGTTTTTGAACTTGTCTTTGATTTCCTCCACTGCAAAACAGAAAACGAAGCAGCTCAGGATTTCACCTCGTGCACAGTGTGGGGTAATTTCAAAACTTCCTTTGGATATCCCCAAATTCTGTGTTTTATTGGTGGATCCTGACAATAAGTTTGGAGCCTCATAAGAAATTCTGTCTCAGTTTCTTCCACTGTAATGTCATCATGTTAAGGCGCAGTAATAGAGGAGAGTAGTGACCATGATCGGGGGGTCAAACTCAATCACACAAATGGCCAAAATCCAAAACACTCCTTTAGGTCGCGGGCCGAACAGGATAAACATTTATTGAACACTCTAAAACTACATTTATAAAACTTTAAATCCATAACTTTTTAACATAATTATGAACTAGATATATAGCATTACCTGTGATAATGCTAGTGTGAATGATGTAAGCTGAATTTGGCAACTGAAGATGCTAGTGCTGATAGCTGAAGATGCTAAAATTGATAGCTAAAAACATTGAAGCTGAAAGGCAGCTAAAATATTAGCTAAATCCCAAATGAGCCTGAAAAACTTTGGGGCTCTTTATAGTGAAGAATGAACAGTATACTGCACTTAAAACCTCAAATGTTTTTTTTAATAGGATGACCCCTTTAAAGAATTAGACATACAGCTGCTACACATGGTCCAGTCCAGAACTGCCATGGGATTCAGAAAACAGAATGAACGAATGTTTCACCACAGAGGAATCAATGTGACAGCTGGTTCTCTGACAAGTTCACAAAAGGAACCTGGAGTTTCAGAGACGGCTTCACATTAAAGAGACTTTTCCATCAGGGCTACAGGCTGAAGCATGATGGGAATTTGAACACTTGCTTTTTTTCCAGAAAAAACACTCTTGAACTTTACTTTCTAGGAAGTGTAGAAAGGAATGCAGCTGAGAGAGATCACCAACCTGTGAAAGGGACAGGCGGCGGGTGAGAAGACAGGAGGATCCTCAGGTGCTCCAGGGTTTGCTGCCGCAGCTCGCGGTTCTTGTAGCTCTCTGACTTGTGGTCCCAGAGGCAGGTGTGCTCTGCACACACACACAAAGCGTTCACTACAAACATCTCACAATATGGTTAAACCACTCCTGCAGATCGGGTCATTAGACCCTTTAGCCTCGGTTCCATCCCCAGAACACTGAGCTGGTTCTGATGGGATCAGAGGACTCTGGCATTAGATCAAAGCGAGCTCTGCTCATGCGCAGTAGAGCATGGAGGCTTCCTTAGGGGTAAGTGGACGGTGTTGTTGTTTATCCTGTACATATGAAGGTCAGCACGGAGACAACTTTGTTTAAATTCAACTATCCACAATGTTAGTGACATTAACAACTCCCAAATACGGTTTAAAATCACAGCAGATAAACATTATCACAATGTATAGATTGGTCAACGTCCGTCTACATCAGGGGTGTCAAAGTCAACCACACAAGGGGCCAAAATCCAAAACACACCTTAGTTCATGGGCCGAACAGGATAAAGTTATTGAACACTCTAAAACTACATTATTGAAACTTTTAAACTGTAACTTTTTAAACATAATATACTTAATTACTTAATTTAACTAGATATATAGCATTACCTGCAATGATGCTAGCGCAAAATGCTCTAACCTGAATTTGGTCGCTGACGATGCTAGTGCTGATAGCTGAAGATGCTGAAGTTGATAATAGAAAACATTGAAGCTGACAGGCAGCTAAAATATTAGCTGAATCCCAAATGAGCCTGAAAAACTTTGGGGAG